>NW_028136549.1:3000000-3186000 GCF_964662115.1 Mustela nivalis
GGGGACAGGGGATGTTCTGTCGTGTGGCTCAGAGACCACATGATGTGTCATAGATTGGTATTTCAGAACAGGCCCCTGAGGACAGATGCCTAAAAACCTAATGGGGTTCCATTGAGAGCCTAGGGGCATTTTAGGTTCAATTGTCTATCTCACGATCATTGACTTGGCTATTTCCCTGGATGTAGGTGATAAGGGTGTTTCAGACTGCGCATTTCCATCCCGAGTGGCCGGCAATATTGGTGTGGGCTCAGGGGCCACACAGATTTCTCCTAATCTGGAAGGTTTGGGCAAATCTGATATGCACAGTGTCCTTGGGGTTGGCAGCCAGAGTTCTGTGTTGTGGCTTCAGAGATAACATTATGGTGGGCATGTGAGCCATGGTTTTGGGAGAGAAGTCTGCAAACACAAATACAAATTAGGGTGAGTGGCGAGGTGATCACAGGCCCAATGCGTAGACCTGGAGGGAAGCTCTTAATGAACTATAATTAGGGAGACTGGAAGGCAGTAGCACAGGCTTTTCTCTTTGGATTGTGTGTCCAGCATGGCCTTGGAATGCAGGTGTGGTCTCATGGGTCCATGGGAGTCTTTTCCTCTCTATGGATCCTGGTGGCTCTCCATAGTTTGGTGGCTTTTTCAGGGAAGGGGAGAGTGATGTTTTCCACCTTATGGGTGCCCCAAAACAGGGATTCCAGAGACGGGCTCTGGTTCATGGCATCTGGGACATCACAACATGTGCTAGGATTTGGGCTTAGGGGCATATTAGGCCTGCAATGCGGGTTCATGGTGGTGCAACAGAGAAGGATTGTTTGAAAGCATGCTCAGGCTGAGGGTCACAAGGCCTGTTTGCCTCCAGGGCATCCCTGAGGAGTTTGTGTGGTCTCACTGGACTTGTAAATGACTCCCCCTTTCAGGGTTGAACACCCATCCTAACAGCCAAGTTTCCTGATATGAAGAAGGAGGAGTTCTCTATTGTGCTTCAGGATGCCCCATTGTCAGGGATTCCAGCAAAGGTCTGGGGACAGGTGCCTGAATACCAAGGATGGGTAGAGATGAAATACTTGAGCCATGGCAATCCCAAATGCTAGATGTGGGGCTCAAACTCTGGTGACTGACACTAGGTCTGGGCTCAGGCTCTGTCAGACACAGCACTAGTGGCCAGGGCAACCTATAAATCAGGGTCCCTCCGATATAGGGCCGAGCAGATTGATCTTCATGTGGGGTTTCTGGCCAGACTCACCAGGCACTTGTTTCTATCGGGAAGGCAGAATGCTGTGTTGTGTCTCCATAATTCGCTATCAAGAAGGCTTGGGGACCAGTCGGGTGAGGAAGGAATTGTAAACACAAGCTACAGTTCAATTCACTGCCAAGCGGAAGGCAGTTCCTGTGTCCAGCAGCTTTTTCGAGATATCCAGCACCTTAGTAAGGGAGGACGTCGGATATTTGCTCACACTGGAGTTTGTGTCTATGATGACTGACAAATGGAGGGGTGGCGTCAAGAAGCCATGGAGGGATTTTCACGTTGAGACTCATGAGCTGCTCCAAATAGCAAGGTTTCGTTCTACTGGACAGGTGGAGTGTGGTTTATTTGCTCCAGGGTCCCCCATGTGGAAAGTTTGGGTAGCAGAGCTCTACCGCATGGATGCCTGGAATGTTCAACTTCATTGACCATTGCAACTGAAGAACATGGCAGCTTTATTCTGGTGTCTCTGTAGCAAAGTACCAAGTCCTTGATTTGACATGGAATCTCTTGCAGATGGGCCACACAGCTGGTTTGTTACCAGGTAGATCTTAGAATGTGCTGGTGGCTTAGTAGTTGTGCAGGAATCTACTACTCTGGGATTTTGCACAGATTGTAGGGCACGGTTTCCTTCTGGGGACAGGAGATGTTCTGTTGTGTGGCCCAGCCACCACATGTTGTATCATAAGTTCGCATTCTAGAACAGGCCTCTGAGGACACATGTCTGAAAACCGAATCAATGGTTCCAATGACGTCCTAGGGGCATGTTAGGTTCATTATTCTGACTCAGGACCATTGACTTGGCTGTGTTCCTGGATGTAGGGGATCAGGGTATTTCAGACTGTGCATTTGTGTTCAGAGCGGCCGCCGAAATTGGGGTAGGCCCAGAGGCCTTGTAGGTTTCTCCTAATCTAGACAGTTTGGGCAACTGTGATGGAAACAGTTTCCTTGTGGATGGCAGGGACAGTCCTGCAGTGTGGATCCAGAGACCCCATCCTGGAGGGCATGTGTGCCATGGTTTTGGTAGATAAGTCTGCAAACACAAATTTGAATTAGGGTGAGTGGCGAGGTGATCACAGGCCCAATGCATATACCTTGAGAGCAGCTCATCTGGAACTGTAATTAGGGTGAATAGAAGGCAGTAGCACAGGCTTTTCTCTCCGGATTGTGTGTCCAGGATGGCCTCGGAATGCAGGTGTGTTCTCATGGGTCCATGGGAGACATTGCCTCTCTATGGATCCTGGTGGCTCCTCATAATTTGGTGACATTTTTGGGGAAGGGATGAGTGCTGTTTTCCATCTGAAGGGTGCACCAAAACAAAAATTCCAGAGATGGTCTCTGGGTCTGGGCACCTCGAAAATCCCACCAAGTTTTATGATTTGAACCTACAGGCATACCAGGCCTGAAATGAGGGATCATTGTGGTGAATCTGAGAGGGATTTTTTGAAAGCATGCTCAGGGTGAGGGTCACAATGCCTGTTTGTGCCAAGGGTAGTCCTCAGGAGTGTGTGTGGTATCATTGATGTTGTAACTGGCTCCCCCTTTGAGGGTAGAACACCCATCCCAAAAGCCAGGTTTATTGCCATGGGGAAAGAAGAGTTCTCTATTGTGCTTCAAGTTCCCTAATTGGCAGGGATCCCTGCCAAGGTCTGGGGACAGGTGCCTGAATATCAAGGATGGGTAGAGATGACATACTTGGGCCATGGCAATCCCAAATGCTAGATATGGGGCCTGCTCTCTAGTGGCTGAAACTCAGTCGAGCTCAGGCTCTGTCAGACACGGCACTAGTGGCCATGGCAGCCTATAAATCGGTGTTGACTCGAGGGCCGACCTGATTGATCCTCATGTGGGTTTTCAGGGCAGACTCACCAGGCATTTCTTCATTCGATGGGGAAGGCAGAATGCTGCATTGTGGCCCCAGATTTCCCTATCAAGAGGGCTTAGGGACCAGTCAGGTGAGGATGGAATTGTAAACACAAGCTATGGTTCAATTCAGTGCCAAGTGGAAGGCAGTTCCAATGTGCAGTGGTTTATTCAAGACATCCAGCACCGGGATAAGGGTGCATGTCAGATGTTTGCTTAGACTGGAGTTTGTGTCTATGATGACCGACCAATGGAGTGGTGGCATCAAGAGGCCATGGAGCAGTTTACACGCTGAGGCCTGTGAGTTGATCCAAACATAAGGTTTCCTTCTACTGGACAGGGGAGGTCTGGTTTGTTTACACCAGGTTCCCCCATGTGCAAAGTTTGGGTAGCATAGTACTCGCACGTGGATACTGGAAAGCACACCTACATTGACCATTGCACCTAAGGAACATGGCAGATTCTTTCTGGTTGCTCTAGGGCAAAGTACCAAGGCCTGGTTTCTAATGAAGTTGGGTCACAATGCAGTTTTGTTACCACGGAAATCTTACTATGTGCTGGTGGCTAAGGGGCCATGTATGATTAGTCTATCCTGATGGTTTGACACCGGTCGAAGAACACGGTTTTTTTCTGGGTATCGGAGATGTTCTGTTGTGGGGCTCACGGACCAAATGTTGTATCATAAGTTGGAATTCCAGAACAGGCCTCTGAGGACAGATGCCTAAAAACTTCATCTAGGGTTCCAATGAAGTCCAAGGGGAATTTCAGGTTCAATCATCAGACTCAGGACCATTGACTTCGGTGTCTGCCTATATGTAGGCAATCAGGGTGTTTCTGACTGTGCCTTTGTGTACAGAGTGGCCTCCAATATTGGGGTGGGCTCTGGGGCCTTGCAGGTTTCTCCTAATCTTGAAGGTTTAGGAAAATTTGTGGGCACGGTTTCTTTGGGGGTGGCAGGCACAGTCCTGTGGTGTGGCTCCAGAGACTCCATCGTGGAGGGCATGTAAGCCATGGTTTTGGGAGAGAAGTCTGCAATCACAAACTCGGATTAGGTTGAGTTGCGAGGTGATCGTAGGCCCAATGCATAGACCTGGAGGGCAGATCGTCAGGAACTGTAAATCACGTACCTCGAAGGCACTAGTACTGGCTTTTGTATCTGGATTGTGTGTCCATGATAGCCTTGGAATGCAGGTGTGTTCTAATGTTTCCATGAGAGTATTTTCCTCTCTACGGATCCTGGAAGCTCCCAATAGTATGGTGGCTTTCTCGTTTGAATGGAAGAGTGCTGTTTTCAATCTTAGATGTTCCCCAAAAAGGGATTCCAGAGAAGGGCTGTGAGTCTGGGTGCTTGGAAATGCCCACCAGGATTAGGATTTGGGCCTAGGGGAGTACCAGGCCTACAATGTGTGACTTGGAGGTACAACTGAGAGCGTTTGTTTGAAAGCATGCTAGTCTGAGTGTCACAATGCCTGATGTGATTAGGGCAGCCCTTATGAGTGGGAGTTGTCTCCTTGGCCATGCAGCTGGCTACCACTTTAATGTAGGACACCCATCCCAACTACCAGGATTCCTGCCATGGAAAAGGAAGAATTCTCTATTGTGCCTCAGGTTCCCCCATTAGCAGGTATTCTAGCAAATGTCTGGGGACAGATGCCTGAATACCAAGGATGGGTAGAGATGAGGGACCTGAGACATGGCCAGTCTCACATGCCTGACTCTCTGAGTAGCTGACATGAATTGAGCACTCAGGCTCTGTCAGAAACAGAACTAGTGGTCAGGGCTGAGTATGAATCAGGGATCCCTCAAGGGCTGAGCAGATTGATCCTCATGCAGAGTTTCTGGGCAGAATCACCATGCCCTTCTTCTTTCTAAGGGGAAGGCAAAAAGCTGCGTTGTGGCCCCAGAATTCCCTATCAAGCGGGCTTGGGGACCAGTAGGGTGAGGATGGAATTGTAAACTCAAGCTAAGGTTCAATTCAGTGCCAAGCAAAAGGCAGTTCCATTGTGCAGTGTCTGATTCCAGATATCCAGCACCTGAGTAAAGGTGAAAGTCAGACATTTCCTCATGCTGGAGTTTATGTCTATGATGACCGATGAATGGAGGGGTGGCGTCAAGAGGCATTGGAGGATTTCACATGCTGGGGCTTGTGAGATGCTTCAAACAGCAAAGTTTCCTTCTACCAGACAGGGGGAGTCTGGTTTATTTGCTCCAGGGTCCCCCATGTGGAAAGTTTGGGTAGCAGAGCACTCCCACGTGGATGCCTGAAAAGCACACCTCCATTAAAATTGCAGCTGAGAAACATGGCCAATTCGTTCTGGTGGCTCTTGGGCGAATTACCAAGGCCTGCAGTTGACATGAAGTCTCATGAAGATGGGTCATAATGCAGGTTTGTTACCATGGAGACCTTACAGTGTGCTGGTGGCTAAGGGACCATGTAGGATTCATCTACCCTGAGGGTTTGACACTGGTCAAAGGGCACGGTTTCCTTCTCGGACCAGAGATGTTCTGATGTGGGGCTAACGGACCAAATGTATCATAATTTGGTATTGCAGAACAGGCCTCTGAGGATAGATGCCTGAAAATTTAATCTAGGGTTCCAATAAAATCCTAACGGAATGTCAGGTTCAATCCTCTGACTCAGTATCATTGACTTCAATGTCTGCCTAGATGTAGGTTATCAGGGTGTTCCAGACTGTGCATTTGTGTACAGAGTGGCAACCAGTATTGGGGTGGGCTCAGGGGCCTTGCAGGTTTCTCCTAATCTGGAAAGATAGGGCAATTTGATGGGCACAGTTTCCTTGGCAATGGTGGGCACAGTCCTGTGGTGTGGCTCCAGAGACCCCATGCTGGAGGGCATGAGAGCCATGGTTTTGGGAGGGAAGTCTGCAAACACAAATGCGGGTTAGGTTTAGTGGCGAAGTGATTGTAGGCCCAATGCATACTCCTGGAGGGAAGCTCCGTGTGAAATGTAAATCGCATGCCTCAAAGGAGGTAGCACAGGCTTTTTTATCTGGATTGTGTATCCACGATGGACTAAGAATGCAGGTGTGGTCTCAGGGGTCCATGGGTGATATTTCCTCTCAAGTATCCTGGCGGCTCCTTATAATGTGGTGGCTTTCTCAGAGAGGAAAGAGTTCTGTTTTCCATATTAAGGGTGTCCCATAACAGGGATTGCAGAGAAGTGCTCTGGCTCTGGGCACCTGGAAATACCCACCAAGGGTTATGATTTGGGCATAGGGACTTACCAGGCCTCCAATGCATGTCCTGGAGATACAACTGAGAGCGTTTGTTTGAAAGCATGCTCAGGCTGAGGGTCACTATGCAAGCTTTTGCATAGGGTGGCCCTCAGGAATGGGGGTGGTCTCAATGGCCATTCAGTAGGCTAACACTCTGAGTGTTGGACACACTTCCGAACTTACAGGAATCCTGCCATGGGGAATGAGGATTTCTCTATTGTGATTCAGGTTCCCTCATTGGTAGGGATTCCAGGAAAGGTCTGGGGACACATGCCTGAATACCAAGGATGGGTAAAGATGACGGCTCTTTTCCGTGGCCAGTCTAACATGCGGGATATGGGCCCCGCCTTCTAGGTGGCTGACACGAGGTCGGGGCTTAGGCTCTGTCAGACACAACACTAGGGGCCAGGGCTGTCTATAATTCAGGGTTCCCTCAAGGGACAAGTAGATTGATCATAATGTGGAGTTTCTGGGCAGACTCACCAGGCCCTTCTTCTTTCTATTGGGAAGGCAGAATGCTGTGTTGTGGCTGCAGAATTCCCTATCATGAGGGCTTGTGGACCAGTAAGGTGAGGATGGAATTGTAAACCCAAGCTATGAATAAATTCAGTGACAAGCGAATGGCATTTCCAGTGTGCAGCGGCTGATTCGAATATCCAGCACCTGAGTAAGCGCAGACGTCAGATGTTTGCTCAAGCTGGAGTTTGTGTCTATAATGACCGACAAATGGAGAGGAGTTGAAAAGAGGTCATAGAGGATATCCCACACTTGAGCTTGTGAGATGCTCCAAACAGCCAGGTTTCCTTCTACAGGACAGGGCAGTCAGATTTGTTTGCTCGAGAGTCCCCCATGTGGAAAGTTTGGGTAGCAGAGCACTCCCACATGGATGCCTGGAAAGCACACTTCCACTGAACATTGCAGCTGAGGAACATGACAGGTTCTTTCTGAAGGCTCTGGGGTGAAGTACCAAGGCCTGTAGTTGACATGGAATCTCATGAAGATGGCTCACAATGCTGGCTTGTTACCAGTGAGATCTTAGAATCTGCTGGTGGCTACGGGCCAAGTAGGATTCATTTACCCTGAGGGTTTGACACAGTTCCAAGAGCACGGCTTCCATCTAGAGAAAGGAGATGTTCTGTTGTGGGGATCAGGGACCATATGTTGTATCTTAAGTTGTTACTCCAGAACAGGTCTCTGATTATAGATGCCTGAAAACCTAATCAGGGGTTACAATGAGGTCATAGGAGCATGTCAGGTTCAATCTTCTGACTGAGAAACACTGACTTGGGTATCTGCCTGGATTCAGGTGATCAGCGTATTTCAGAATGCACATTTGTGTCCAGAGGGGCCTCCAGTATTGGGGTGGGCTCAGGGGCCTTGCAGGTTTCTCCTTATCTCGAAGTTTTAGGAAAATGTGATGGACACATTTTCCTTGGGGATGGCAGGCACAGTCCTTTGGTGTGGCTCCAGAGACCCCATCCTGGAGGAAATATGAGCCATGGTTTCGGGATAGAAGTCTGTAAGCACAAACTCGGGTTAAGGTTAGCGGTGAGGTGATAGCAGGCCCAATGCATAGACCTGGAGGGCAGCTCGTCTGGAACTATAAATTAGTTGCCTTGAAGGTGGTAGCACAGGCTTGTGTATCTGGCTTTTGTGTCCAGGATGGCCTCGGAATGCAGGTGTGGTCTCATGGATCCATGGGAGATTTTTCCTCTGAAGGATCCTAGCGGCTCCCTATACTATGGTGGCTTTCTTGGCGAAGGGGAGAGTGCTATTTTACATCTTAGGGGTGTCCCAAAACAGGGATTCCAGAGACAGGCTGTGTTTCTGGTCCCCTGAAAAATCTCACCAGGTGTTAGGATTTGTGCTTAGGGGAATATCAGGCCTGCAAATTTGGATTCTGGAATGCAACTGAGAGTGTTTGTTTGAAAGCATGCTCATGTTGGGGGTCACAATGCCTGCTTGTGTCCAGGGCGGCCCTCATGAGTGGGCGGGTTATCATTGGCCATTCAGCTGGCTACCACTCTGAGGTCTGGAAACCCATCCCAAGAGCCATCATTCCTGCCAGGGGGAAGGAGGATTTCCCTATTGTGCTTCTGGTTCCCCCATTGGCAGGGATTTCAGCAAATGTCTGGGGACAGATGCCTGAATCAAGAATGGGTAGAGATGACAGCCCTGGGACATGGCTGGTCTCACATTCTGGAGTTGGAGCCCAGTCTCTGGGTCCTGACACGAGGTCAGAGACGAGGTTCTGTTAGACTCAGCGCTAGTGGCCAGGTAAACCTATAAATGGGGTTCACTCGAGGGTCGAGTAGATTTATCCTCATGTAGGGTTTCTGGGCAGTCTCTCCAGGCTGTTTTTTCTTGCTATGGGGAAGGCAGAATGCTGTGTTGTGGCTTCAGAATTCCCTATCAAGAGAGCTTACTGAACACCAGGGTGAGGATGGAATTGCAAACCCAAGCTACTTTTTTTTTTTTCAAGATTTTATTTGTCAGAGAGCGAGCGAGAGCAAGCACAGGCAGACAGAGTGGAAGGCAGAGTCAGACGGAGAAGCAGGCTCCCTGCGGAGCAAGGAGCCTGATGTGGGACTCGATCCCAGGACGCTGGGATCATGACCTGAGCCGAAGGCAGCTGTTTAACCAACTGAGCCACCCAGGCGTCCCGCCAAGCTACTTTTAAATTCAGTGCCAAGCATAAGGCAATTCCAGTGTGTAGCAGCTGATTCAAATATCCAGCACTTGAGTAAGTGCAGATGTCAGTTGATTGCTCACGCTGGAGTTAGTGTCTATGATGACCAACAAATGGATGGGTGGCCTCAAGAGGCCATGGAGGATTACCCACCCTCAGGCTTGAGATACTCCATACAGAAAAGATTCCTTTTACCGTACAGGGGAGTCTGGTTTGTTTCCTCCAGGGTTCCCCATGTGGAAAGCTGGTATCAGAGCACTCCCGCTGGATGCCTGGAAAGTACACCTACATTGACCATGGCAGCAGAGGAACATGGCAGTTTCATTCTGGTGGCTCTGGGCCGAAGTACCAAGGGCTGGAGTTGTCATGGAGTCTCATGAAGATGGGTCACAATGCTGGTATGTTGTCAGGGAGATCATAGAATGTGCTGGTTGCCAGGGGGCCTTGAAGGATTCATCTACCCAGAGTGTTTGACACAGGTCCAGAACACAGCTTTCTTCTAAGGACAGGAGATGTTCTTTTGTGTGGCTCAGTGACCATATTGTATCATACATTGATATTCAGAACAGCCTTCTGAGTACAGATACCTGAAAACCTATTCTAGTGTTCCAGTGAATCCTAGGAGCATGTCAGGTTCAATCTTCTGTCTGAGGACCATTGACTTGGATATCATCCTGGATGTAGGTGATATGGTGTGTCAGACTGTGCATTTGCGTCCAGAGTGGCCTCCAATATTGGGCTGGGCTTAGGGGCCTTGCAGGTTTCTCCTAATCTAGAGGGTTTGTTTAATAGTGACAATCACAGTTTCCTTCGGGAAGACAGGTACAATCCCGTGGTGTGGCTCCAGTTATCACAAACTGGAGGGCATGTGAGCCATGGTTTTGGGAGGGAAGTCTGAAAACACAAACTTGGGTTAGGGTTAGTGGCAAGGTTATCACAGGCCCAATGCATAGACATGGATGGCAGCTCTTCAGGAACTGTTAATCGGGTGACTCAAAGGCAGAATCACAGGCTTTTTTCTCTTTATTGTGTGCAGGATGGCTTCAGAATGCAGTTGTGGCCTCATGGGTCCATGGGAGATTTTTCCTCTCTAAGGATCCTGGTGGCTCCCAATAGTTGGTGGCTTTTTCGGGGAAGGGAAGAGTGCTGTTTTTCATGTTAGGGGTGACCCAAAATATGGATTCCAGAGACGGACTCTGGGTTTGGTCCCCTGGAAAATCCCACCAAGTGTTAGGATTTGGGCCTAGTGGCTTACCAGGCCTGCATGCAGGATCCTGGAGGTGCAACTGAGAGGTCTTGTTTGAAATCATTCTCAGGCTGAGGGTCACAATACTTGCTTATGCCCAGGTGGCCCTCATGAGTGGGCGTGGTCACATTGGCCATGCAGCTGGCTCCCACTTTGAGGGTTGGACAACCTTCCCAACAGCCAGAATCCTGCCATGGGGAAAGAGGAGTTCTCTATAGTGCGTCAGGTTCCCCCATTAGCTGGGATTCCAGCAAAGGTCTGGGGACAGAGGCCTGAATACCAAGGATGGGTAAAGATGATGGACATGGGTCATGGCCAGTATCAAATCGTGGATATGGGCCCCGATCACTGGGTGGCTGACACTAGGTCTTGGCTCAGGCTCTGTCAGACACAGCACTAGTGCCCAGGGCAGCCTATAAATTGGGGTTCCCTCGAGTGCCGAGCAGATTGATCCTCATGTATGGTTTCTGGGCAGACTCACCAGGCCCTTCTTGTTTGTAAGGGGAAGGCAGAATGCTGTTTTGTGGCTCTAGAATTCACTATCAAGAGGGCTTGTGGACCAGGAGGCTGAGGATGGAATTGTAAACCTAAGCTATGGTTACTTTCTGTATCAAGCAAAAGGAATTTCCAGTGTGCAATGTTTGAATCCAATATTCAGCACTTGAGTGAGGGTGGATGTCAGATATTTGCTCATGCTGGAGTTTGTGTCTATGATGACAGAAAAATGGAGGGGTGGCGTCAAGAGGTTATGGAGGATTTCCCAATCTGGTGTTTTTGAGATGCTCCAAACAGCAAGGTTTCCTTCTACCAGACAGGGGCAGTCTGATTTGTTTCCTCCATGGTTCCCCATGTCGAAAGATCGGATAACATAGATCTCCCACATGGGTGACTGGAAAGCACACCTTCATTGACCATGACAGCGAAGGAACATGGCATCTGGTGGCTTTGAGGCGAAGAAATAAAGACTGGATTGGACATGGAACCTCATGAAGATGGGTCAAAATGTTGGTTTGTTACCAGGGAGATCTTAGAATGTGCTGGTGGTTAATGGGCCATGCAGGATTCATCTAGCCTGAGGATTTGACACAGGCCCAAGAGCCCGGATTGCTTCTGGGGGCAGGAGATATTCTGTTGTGGGTCTCAGCGGCCATAGTTGTATCATAAATTGGTAATCCAGAACAGGTCTCTGAGGACAGAAGCCTGAAAACCTAATAAAGGGTTTGAATGAGGCCCTAGGGGAATGTCATTCAATCTTCTGACTCAGGATCATTGACTCTGGTGTCTGACTGGATGCAGGTGATGAGGGTGTTTCAGACTGTGCATTTGTGTCCAGAGTGGCATCCAATACTAGGGTTGGCTCAGGTTCCTTGCAGGTTTCTCCTTATATGGGGTTTTTGGACAACTGTGATGGGCAGTTTCCTTGGGGATTGCAGGAACTGTCCTGTGGTGTGACTCCAGAGACCCCATTCTGGAGGACATCTGCGCCATGATTTTGAGAGAGAAGTCTGCAAACACAAACTTAGGTTAGGGTTAGTGGCAAGGTGATCATAGTCCCAATCCATAGACCAGGAGGGCAGCAAGTCTGGAACTGTAAATCACGTAACTCAAAGGTGGTAGCACAGGTAATTGTATCTGGATTTAATTTCCAGAATGGCCTTTATTGCAGGTGTTGTCTCAAGGGTCCATGGGAGATTTCTCCTCTCAAGGATCCTGGCAGTTCTCAATAGTTTGTTGGATTTCTCCGGGAAGGGATGAGTACTGTTTTCCAGCTTAGGCGTGCCCCAAAACAGGCATTCCAGAGATGAGCTCTGGGTCTAAGTGCTTGGAAAATCCCACCAAGGGTTAATATTTAGGCCTAGGGCCATACCAGGCCTGCAATGCGGGATCCTGGAGGTGCAACTGAGAGCGTTTGTTTGAAAGTATGGTCAAGCTGAGGGTCCCAATGCCTGCTTGTGCCCCGGAGGCCATCAGGATTGGGCGATGTCTACTCAGCCATGCAGCCAGTTCCCATTCCTAGGGTTGGACACCCATCCAAAAGCCAGGATTCCTGCCATGGCGAAGGATGAATTCTCTATTGTGCTTCAGGTCCCCCCATTGGTAGGTATCCCAGCTAAGATCTAGGGGACAGATGCCTGAATACCAAGGATGGGTAGTAATGACAGCCCTGAGCCATGGCCGGTCTCACATGGTTAATGTGGGCCCCACCCTCTGGGTTGCTGACACGAGGTAGGGGCTCACGCTCTGTCAGACACAGCACTAGTGGCTAGGGCAAACTATAAATAGGGGTTCCCTCCTGGGCTGAGTATATTGATCTTCATGTGCAGTTTATGGGCAGACTCACCAGGTCCTTCTATCTATGAAGAAGGCAGAATGTTGCGTTGTGGCTCCAGAATTCCCTATCAAGAGATATGGCAGACCAGTAGGGTGAGGATGAAATTGTAAACTGAAGCTAGGCTTAAATTCATTGCAAAGCGAAAGGCAGTTCCAGTGTGCAGCAGCTGATTCCAATATCAGCGCCTGAATATGGGCGGATGTCAGATGTTTGCTCAGGCTGGAGTTTGTGTCTATGATGACCAACAAATGGAGAGGTGGCGTCAAGAGGCCATGGAGGATTTCCCAGCCTGGGGCTCAGGGGCCATAATTTGTATCATAAGTTGGTATTCCAGAAGAGGCCTCTGAGGACAGGTGCCTGAAAAGTTAATCCCTCTTCCAATGAGGTCCTAGGGCCATGTCAGGTTCAATTATCTGACTCAGGATCATTGATTTGGGTGTCTGCCTGGATGGAGGTGATCAGGGTGTTTCAGACTGTGCATTTGCATCCAGAGCAGCCTCCAATATTGGGATGTGCTCAGGAGCCTTCCGGGTTTCTCCTAATCAGGAGGGTTTGGGCAACTGTGATGGGCCCAGTTTCCTTGGGGATGGCAAGCACAGTCTTGTGGTGTGACTCTAGGGGCCCCATCCTGGAGGACATGTGAGCTATGGTTTTTAGAGAGAGATCTGCAAACACAAATTCGGGATAAGGTTAATGGAGAGGTGTTCACAGTCCCAATCCAAAGATCTGGAGGGCAGCACGTCAGGAACTATAAATCAGGTGACTCGAAGCCAGTAGCACAGTCTCTTGTATCTGGATAGCATATCCACGCTGGCCTCGGAATACAGGTGTGGACTCATGGGACCATGGGAGATTCTTCTTCTCAATGATCCTGGGGGATCCCATTAGTTTGGTGGCTTTCTCAGGGAAGTGAAGAGTGCTGTTTTCCATCTTAGGGGTGCCTCAAAACAGGGATTCCAGTGACGGGCTCTGGGTATGTGCACATGGAACATCCCACGATGTGTTAGGATTTGGGCTTAAGGGCATATCAGGCCTGCAATGCAGGATCCTGGAGGTGCAACTAAGAGCATTTTTTTGAAGGCTTGATCAAGCTGAGGGTTACAATGGCTACTTGTGCCGAGGGCAGCCCTCATGAGTGGGCATTGTCTCCTTGGCCATGCAGCTGGCTCCCACTTTGAGGTTTGGACACCCATATCAACAGCCAGGATTCCTACCATGGGGAAGGAGGAGTTCTCTATTGTGCTTTAGGTTACCCCATTGGTAGGGATTACATAAAAGGTCTGGGGACAGGTGCCTGAATACCAAGGATGGGTAGAGATGATGGACTTGGGCCCTGGCCAATCTCACATGCTGGATATGGGCTCATATCTCTGGGTGCCTGAAACTAGGTCTTGGCTCAGGCTCTGTCAGACACAGTACTAGTACTAGTACTAGTACTAGTGCCCAGGACAGCCTATAAATCAAGGTTCCATCGAGTGCCAAGTAGATTGAACCTCATGTGGAGTTTCTGGGAAGATTCACCAGGCCCTATTTCTTTCTAGTGGGAATGGAGAATGTTGCCTTGTGGCTCCAAATTCCCTCTCTAGAGGGCTTGCAGACCAGGAGGCTGAGGATGGAATTCTAAACCCAAGCTATGGATAAATTCAGTGTCAAGTGAAACGCAGTTCTAGTGTGCAGTGGTGGAAAAGAAAATGCAGAATCTAAATAACGGCAGATTTCAGATGTTTTCTCATGCTGGAGTTTTTGTCTATGATGACTGACAAATTGAGGGGTTGTGTCAAGGGCCATGGAGGATTTCTCCTGCTGGTGCTTCTGAGATGCTCCAAACAGAGGGTTCCCTTCTACTGGTCAGTGGCAGTCTGGTTTGTTTGCTCCAGGGTCCCACATGTGGAAAGAATAAGTAGAAGAGCACTCCCACATGGATGCCTGGAAAGCACACCTCCACTGACCATATCAGGTGAGGAACATGGCAGGTTCATTCTGGTGGCTCTGGGGCGAATTACCAAGGACTTGAAGTGACATGGAATCTCATGAAGATGGATCACAATGCTGTTTGTTTGTTACCAGAGAGATCTTAGAATGTGCTGGGGGCTAAGGGGTTGTGCATAATTCATATACCCCGACCCTTGACACAAGTTGAAGAGCACGAATTCCATCTGGGGACAGGAGATATTCTATTGTGGGGTTCAGGGACCAATCTTCTGACTCAGGACCATTGACTTGGGTGTCTTCCTGGATGGAGGTGATCAGGGTGTTGCACACTGTGCATTTGTGTCCAGAGTGGCCTCCAATATTGGACTGGGCTCAGGGGACTTGCAGGTCTCTCCTAATCTGGAGGGTTTGGGCAACTGTGATGGACACAGTTTCATTGGGGATAGCAGGATCTTTCCTGTGGTGTGGCTTAAGAGACCCATCATAGAGGGCATGTGAGCCATGGTTTTGGGAAAGAAGTCTGCAAACACAAACTTGGGGTAGGGTTAATGGCGAGGTGATCACAGGCCCAATGCGTAGGTCTGTAGGGCAGCTCGTCTGGAACTGTAAACCAGGTGATTCGAAGGTGGTAGCACAGTCTCTTGTATCTGGATTGTGTGTCCAGGATGGCCTCGGAATGAAGGTGTGGTCTTATGGAGCCCTGGGAGATTTTTCTTCTCTACGCATCCTGGCAGCTCCTAATAGTTTTCTCAGGGGAGGGAAGATTGCTGTTTTCCATTATAGGGGTGCTTCAAAACAGAGATTCCAGAGACGGGCTCTGGTTATGTTGGCATGGAAAATCCCACGAAGTGTTAGGATTTGGTCCTAAGGGCATACCAGGCCTCCGATGCGGGACACTGCAGAAACAACTGAGAGCATTTGTTTGAATGCATGCTAAGGTTGAGGGACACAATGCCTGCTTTGGCCCAGGCGGCCCTTATGATTGGGCGTTGTCTCATTGGCCATGCACCTGGTTCTAATTCTGAGGGTTGGGCACCCATAGCAACAGCCAGGCTTCCTGCCATGGGGAAGGAGGAGTTCTCAATTGTGCTTCAGGTTCCCCCACTCGTAGGGATTCCAGCAAAGGTCTGGGATAGTTGCCGGAATACCAAGGATGGGTAGAGATGACTGGGCCATGGCCAGTCCCACATGCTGGATAAGGGCCCCACACTCTGGGTGGCTGACACGAGGTTGGGGCTCAGGCTCTCTCAGACACAGCGCTAGTGGACAGCGCAAAATATAAATCGGGGTTCCCTCGAGGGCCAAGTAGATTGATCTTCATGGGGAGTTTCTGGGCAGACTCACCAGGCCCTTCTTCTTTCTATGGGGAAGGCAGAATGTTGCGTTTTGTCTCCCTAATTCCCTCTCAAGAGGACTTGCAGTCCAGTAGGGTGAGGATGGAATTGTAAACCCAAACTATGCAAGAATACAGTGTCAAGTGAAAGGTATTTCCAGTGTGCGTGACTGATTCGAATATCCAGCACCTGAGTAAGAGCAGATGTCAGATGTTTGCTCATGCTGGAATTTGTGTCTATGATGACTAACAAATGGAGGGTTGGCATCAAGAGAATGTGGAGGACTTCCCAGGCTGGGGCTTGTGAGATGCTCCAAACAACCAAGTTTTCCTTCAACCTGACAGGAGCAGTCTTATTTGTTTGCTCTAGGGTTCCCTATGTGGAATTTTTGTGTAGCAGAGAACTACCTCTTGGATGCCTAGAAAGCACACGTCCATTGACCTTTGTACCTGAGGAACATGGCAGATTCGTTTCATGGCTCTTGGGCAAAGTACCAACACCTTGAGTTGGCATCAAGTCTCAGGAAGTTGGGTCACAATGCTGGTTTGTTACCAGGGAGATCATAGAAGGTGCTGGGGCTAATGGGTCATGCAGGATCCATCTACCCTGAAAGTTGGACATAGATCCAAGAGCACATTTTCCTTCTGGAGACAGGAGATGTTCTGTTGTGGGAATCAGGGACCACATGTTGTATCATAACTTGGTATTCCAGAACAGGACTCTGAGAACAGATGTCTGAAGACCCAATCTATGGTTCCAGTGAAGTCCTAGGGGCATGTCAGGTTCAATCATCTGACTCAGAACCATTGACTTGGCTTTCTGCCTCGATGGAGGTGCTCAGGGTGGTTCAGACTGCACGTTTGCATCCAGAGCAACCGCCAATATTGGGGTGGGTTCAGGGGCCTGGCAGGTTTCTCCTAATCTGGAGGGTTTGGACAACCTGATGGGCACTGTTTTCTTGGGGATGGCAGGAACTTTCCTGTGATGTGGCTTGAGGGACCACATCTTGGTGGGCATGTAAGCCATGGTTTTGGGAGAGAAGTCGGCAAACACAAACTGGGGTTAGGGTTAGTGTCGAGATGATCACAGGCCCAATGCATAGACATGGAGGGCAGCTCGTCAGGAAATGTAAATAGGATGACTCGAAGGCGGTAGCAAAGACTTTTCTCTCTGGATTGTGTGGACAGGATGGCCTCGGAATGCAGGTTTGTTTTCATGGGTCCATGGGAGATTTTTTCTCTCTAAGGATCCTGGCGGCTCCCAATAGTTTGGTGCCTTTCTCAGGGAAGGGAAGAGTGCTGTTTTCCATCTTAAGGGTGCCCCAAACAGGGATTCTGAGACGGACTCTGGGTCTGGGCACCTGGAAAATCCACCAAGGGTTAGGATTTGGGCCTAGGGGCATACCAGGCCTGCAATGCTGGTACTGGAGGAGCAACTGAGAGTGTTTGTTTGAAAACATGCTCAGGCTGAGGATCACCATGCCTGCCTGTGCCCATGTCGGCCCTCAGGAGTGGGCATGGTCTCCTTGGCATGCAGCTGGCTCCCACGCTGAGGGTTGGACAACCATCCCAACAGCCAATATTCCTGCCATGGGGAAGGAGGTGTTCTCTATTGTGTTTCAGGTTCGCCATTGGCAGGAATTCCAGCAAAGTTTGGGGGACAGATGACTGGATACCAAGGATGGGTACAGATGATGGCCCAGGGCCATTGCCGATCTCTCATGCTAAATATGGGCCCTCACCTCTGGGTGGCTGAAACGAGGTCGGGGCTTAGACTCTGTTAGACACAGCACTAGTGGTCAGGGAAATCTATTAATCAGGGTTGCCTCGTGGTCTGAGTAGATTGATCCTCATGTGCAGTTTCTGGGCAGACTCAACAGGTCCTTCTTCTTTCTATGTGGAAGGCAGAATACTGCGTTGTGGCTCCAGAATTCCCTATCAAGAGATATTGTGGACCAGTGTGGTGAGGATAGAATAGTAATACAAAGCTATGGTTAAGTTCAGTGAAAAGCAAAAGGCAGTTCCAGTGTGCAGCTGCCGTTTCGAATATCCAGCACCTGAGTAAGGGTGGATGTCAGATGTTTGCTCACACTGGAGTTTGTGTCTGTGATTACCCACAAATGGAAGGGTGGCGTCAAGAGACCATGGAGGATTTCCCATGCTGAGGCTTGTGAGATGCTCCAAATAGCAAAGTTTCTATTTGGTTTTCTCTGGTTTCTCCATGTGGAAAGTTTTGTAGCAGAGAACCCCACAGGGATGCCTGGAAATCACCCCTCCATTGACCATTGCAGCTGAGGAACATGGCAGGTGCATTCTGGTGGCTCTGGGGCAATATATCGAGACCTTGAGTTGACATGGAGTCTCATGAAGATGGGGCACAATGATGGTTTGTTACCAGGAATATCATAGAATGTGCTGGTTGCTAAGGGGCCATTCAGGATCCAAATACCCTTAGGGTATGACACAATTCCAGGAGCATGGCTTCCTATTTGGGGAGAACATATTATGTTCTGTGGCTCAGGGACTATATATTTTATCATAAGTTGATATTCCAGAGCAGGCCTCTGACGACAGATACCTGTAAACCTAATCTAGTGTGCCAATGAAGTCCTCGGGGCATGTCAGGTTCAATCTTCTGACTCAGGAGCATTGACTTGGATGTCTGCCTGTATGGAGGTGATCAGGGTGTCTCAGACTGTGCATTTGTGCCCAGAGCGGCCTCCATTATTTGGCTTCGCTCAGGGGCCTTGCAGGTTTCTCCTAATCCAAAGGTATCGGGCAAAAGTGATGGGCACAGTTTCCTTGAGGATCTCATGCACAGTCTTGTGGTGTGGCTTCAGATGCCAGAACCTGGAGGTCATGTGAGCCATGGTTTTAGGAAGGAAGTCTGCAAACACAAACTCAGTTTAGGTTAATGGCAAGGTGATTGCAGGCCCAATGCATAGACCTGGAAGGCAGCTCGTCAGGAACTGTAAATCCAATGACTCAAAGGTGATAGCACATGATATGTATCTGGATTGTATGTCCAGGATGGCCTCGGAATGCAGGTGTGTTCTCATGGGTCTATGGCAGATTTTTCCACTCAAGGATCCTGGTGGCTACCATGAGTTTGGTGACTATCTCGGGGAAAGGAAGAGTGCTGTTTTCCATCTTAAGGGTCCCCCAAAATAGGGATTCCAGAGATGGGCCCTGTGTCTGGGCCCCTGTAAAATCCCACCAGGGTTAGGATTTGGGCCTAGGTGTGTACTAGGCCTGCAATTCGGGGTCCCAGAGATGCAATTGAGAGCGTTTGGTTGAAAGCATGCTCAGGCTGAGGTCACAATGCCTGCTTGTGCCCGGGGAAGCCATCATGAGTGCACATGGTCTCCTTGGCCATGGAGCTGCCTTCCACTTTGAGGGTTGAGCAACTATCCCAACTGTCAGAATACCTTCCATGGGGAAGGAGGAGTTCTCTATTGTGCTTCAGGTTCCCCCAATGGCAAGGATTTCAGCAAAGGTGTGGGTAGAGATGCCTGAATACCAAGAATAGAAGAGAAGACAGACTTGGGCCATAGCTGGTCTCACATGCTGGATATGGGCCCTGATCTCTCCGTGGCTGACACTAGGTCCTGGCTCCGGCTATGTCAGACACAGCACTAGTGCCCAGGGCAGCCTATGAATCAGGGTTCCGTCTAGCACCGAGAAGATTGACCATCATATGGAGTTTCTGGGCAGACTCTCCAGGCCCTTTTTCTTTCTATGGGGAAGGCAGAATATTGTGTTGTAGCTCCAGAATTCCCTCACAATAGGGCTTGTGGACCAGTAGACTGAGGATGGAATTGTAAACCCAAGCTATGGCTTAATTCAGTCAAACTAAAGGCAATTCCAGTGTGCAGCGATCGAATTGAAATCCATCACCTGAGTAAGGGCGGATGTCAGATGTTTGCTCATGCTGGAGTTTGTGTCTATGATGACTGACAAATGGAGTGGTGGCTTCAAGAGGAAATGGAGGATTTCCCACGCTGGGGCTTGTGAGATGCTCCAAACAGAAGGTTTCCTTCTACCGGACAGGGGCATTCTGTTTTTTTGTCTCAAGGGTCCCCGCCAATTGCAAAGTTTGTGTAGCAGAGCACCCCCGTATGGTTGCCTGGAAACCACACCTCCACTGACCATTGCAGCTTAGGAACATGGCAAGTTCATTCTGGTGGCTCTGGGGCGAAGTACTAAGGGCTTATTTTTACATGGAATGTCATGAACATGGGTAACAATGCTGTTTTGTTACCTGGGAATTCTTAGCCTGTCATCTGTACACATCCTTGGTATTAAGGCAACTTTCCACAGACCTTTCCTGTAACCCTGCCAATGGGGGAACCTGAAGCACAATAGAGAACTCCTCTTTCCATTGCAGGAAGCCTGGCTGTTGCAATGGGTGTCCAACCCTCAAAGTGGGATCCAGCTATATGGCCAATGAGACTACGCCCTCTCCTGAGGGCCCCCCTGGGCACAAAGAGGCATAATGACCTTCAGCCTGAGCATGCTTTCAAACAAGCCCTCTCTGTTACACCATTAGGATCCTGCATTGCAGGCCTGGAATGCCCCTAGGCCCAAATCCTAACACTTGGTGGGATATCCGGGCACCCAGACCCAGAGCCCGTCTCTGGAATCCCTGTTTTGGCATAAGCCTAAGTTGGAAAACAGCATTCTTCCCTGTTTTGGAGCACCCCTAAGATGGAAAAGAGCACTCTTTTCTTCTCTAAAAAACCACCAATCTATGGAGATCCACCAGGATCCTTAGAGAGGAAAAGTCTCCCATTGAACCATGAGACCACGTCTACATTCAGAGCCCATCCTGGACACACAATCCAGATAGAAATGCCTGTGCTACCAGCTTTCAGTCACCCTAATTACAGTTCCTGACGTGATGCCTTCTAGGTCTATGCATTGGACCTGCGATCACCTTGCCACTATCCCTGACCCAAATTTGTGTTTGCAGACTTCCCTCCCAAAACCATGGCTCTCATATCCTCAAGGAGGTGGTCTCTGAAGCCTTACCACAGGACTGGGCCTGCTATCCCCAAGGAAACTGTGCCCATCACAGTTCCCCAAAGCCTCCAAGTTAGGAGAAACCTGCAAGGCCCCTGAGCCCACCCCAATATTGGAAGTGGCTCTGGATGCAAATGCACAGTCTGAAACACCCTGATCACCTACATCCAGTCAGACAACCATATCAATGGTCCTTAGTAAGAAAATTGAACCTGATGGGCACCAAGGACATCATTGGATCTCTAGATTAGTTTGCAAGCATCAATCCTCAGAGGCCTGTTCTTGAATACCAAGTCAGGATACAACATATGTACCCTGAGCCACAAAACAGAACATCTCCTCTCCCAAGATGGAAACTGTGCACATCGACCTGTGCCAAACCCTCAGCGTGGCCCATAGCCACCAATACATTCTAAGACCTCCCTTGTAACAAACCAGTTTTGGGACACATCTGTAAGAGATTCCAAGTCAACTCAAGGCCTTGGTACTTGGCACCAGAACCACCAAAACGAACCTGTCATGTTCCTCAGCTGCAATGGTCATTGGACATGTGCTTTCCAGTCATCCATGCGGGAGGGCACTGCTACGCAAACTTCCACTTGAGGGACCCTGGAGGAAAAAAAAAACAGACTCCTCCTGTCCATTAGAAGGAAACCTTGTTGTTTGGAGCATCTCACAATCTTAAGCGTGGGTAATCCTCCATTGCCTCCTGAAGCCACCCCTCCATTAGTCGTCATCCTAGACACAAACTCCAGTGTGAGCAAATATCTGACATCTGCCCTTACTCAGGTGCTGGATATCTCGTATAAGCTGCTGCACATTGAAACTGACTTCCGCTTGGCACTCAATTTAAGCATAGCTGGTGTTTACAATTGCATTCTCACCCTATTTGTCCCCAAACCCTCTTGATAGGGAATTCTGGATCCATAAGGCAGCATTCTGCCTGCCCCACAGAAAGAAGTGCTTCATGAGTCTGGCCAGAAACCCTACATGAGGATCAATTTACTCGGCCCTGGAGAGAACCCCAATATATAGACTTCTCTGGCCACTAGTGCTGTGTCTGACACAGCCTGAGCCCAGACCTCGTGTCAGCCACCCAGAGAGCGGGGCCCATATCCAGCATGTGAGAACGGCCATGGCCCAAATCTGTCATCTCTATGCATCCTTGGTATTCAGGCATCTGTCCCCAGACCTTTGCTGTAATCCCTGCCTATGGGGGAACATGAAGCACAATAGATATTTCCTCCTTTCCCATGGCTGGAAACCTGGCCATTGGAATGTGTGTCCATCCCTCAGTGTGGGAGCCAGAACATGGACAATGGGACCACGCCCACTCCTGAGGGCCACCCTGGGCAAAAACAGGCATTGTAATGCTCAGCGTGAGCATGCTTCCAAACAAGCCCTCTCAGTTGCACCACCAAGATCCTGCATTGCAGGCCTGGTCTGCCCATAAGCCCAAATCCCAACCCTTGGTGGGATTTTCCAGGCGCCTAGACCCAGAGCCCATCTCTGGAATCCCTGTTTTGGGGCACACCTAAGATCGAAAATAGCAGTCTTCCCATCTCAAATAGTCATCAAAATATTGGGAACCGCCAGTATCCTTAGAGGAAAAATCTCCCATGGACCCATGAGGCCACAGCTACATTCTGAGGTCACCCTAGACACACAATCCAGATATAAAAGCCTGTGCTTCCACCTTCGGGTCATTCCAGTTACTGTTCCTGACGAGTAGCCTTCCAGGTCTACACATTGCCCTGCGATAACCTAGCCACTAAACCTAACCCGAGTTTGTGTTTGCAGACTTCCCTCCCAGAACCATGGCTCACATGCCCTCCAGGGTGGAGTCTCTGGAGCCACACCACAGGACTGTGCTTGCCATCCCCATGGAAATTGTGCATGTCAGTTAACCAAACCCTCCAGAGTTGGTTGAAACATTCAAGGCCCCTGTGGCCACCCCAATATTGGAGGTTACTCTGGACATAAGTGCGCAGTCTGAAACTCCATGATCACCTACATCCTGGCAGACACCCAAGTCAACTTTCCTAAGTCTGAAGATTGAACCTCTCATGCCCCTGGTACTCATTGGAACCCTAGATTAGGTTGTCGGGCATCTGTATTCAGAGGCCTGTTCTTGAATAGGAACTTATGATATGGCATGTGGTCCCTGAGCCATAAAACACTACATCTCCTGTCCCCAGAAGGTAACCGTGCTCTTCGACCTGTGTTAAACCCTCAGGGTAGGAGAATCTTGCAGGCCCCTTAGCCACCAACACATTCTAAGATCTACCTGGTAAAAAAAACCAGCATTGTAACCCATCTTCAATAGATTCCATGTCAACTCAAGACCTTGGTGCTTCGCCCCAGAAGCACCGTAAAGAACCTGCATGTTCCTCAGCTGCATTGGTCAATGGAGGTGTGCTTTCCAGGCATCCATGTGGAAGGGCTCTGCTACCCATACTTTTCACATGGGGGGCCCTGCAGAAAACATACCAGACTCTAACTGTCCAGTAGAAAAAACAACCTTGCTGTTTGGAGCATCTCACATGCATCAGCCTCTTGATGCCACTCCTCCATTCGGTTATCAGAGACACAAACTCCAGTGTGCGTAAACATCTGAAATCCACCTTTACTCAGGTGCTGGATATTTCATTTGTTGGCCACGATAGATACAAACTCTATCATGAGCAGACATCTGACCCTCGCCTGTACTCAGATGCTGGAGATCTCGAAAAAACCACTGCACATTGGAACGGCCATGTTCTCGGCACTGAGATTAAGCATAGATTGTGTTTTCTGCCTTCTGTTCTCACACTCCTCGCATTCAAGTCCCCCATATTGGGAATTTGGGAGCCACAATGCCTTCTGCCTGCCCACCAGAAAAAAGAGGTGCCCTATGGGTCTGCGTGAAACTCCATATAAGGTTCCACCAGCACAGCCCTCTATAACACCACAATATCATAGGCCACCTTGTGAACTAATGCTTTGTCTGACACAGCTCGAGCCCCGACCTCCTGGTAGCCACCTAGATAGCGGGACCCATATCTGGCAGGTGTGACCTGCCTTGACCTGAGTCCTTCATCTCAAACCAACCTGGTTATTCACGTACCAGTCCCAGAACATAGCTCAAATTACTGTGCATGGGGGAATCTGAAGCACAAAAGAGTACTCCTCCTTCCTCATAGAAGGAAAATTAAATGTTGATATGGTGGTCCAACCCTCATATTGGGATCCAGGTGCATGGAACAAGAGCCAATGCCCACTCAGGATGGGCATCTGGGCAAAAACAGGCATTGTGACCCTTACCCTGAGACCCATTTCCAACAAGTCTCCATGGGAGCTGAACCAAAGCCCCACAGAGCCAGGCAGTCAAGCCTCTAGGCCCAAATACTAAGCCTTTGTAGGGATATCCAGGCGCAGGGACCTATAACCCATCTCTGGAATCCCTGTGTTGACGGAAACACTGAAACAGTAAACCACGCTCTCTCCTTCGCAGTGAGACACCAAACTCTTGGGTGCTGGGCAGAATCCCCAGAGAGGTAGAATATTCCATGGACACATGAGGACACCCCACCATTCCAAGGCCATCCTAGACACAATCCAGACAGAAAAGCCTTTGCTCCTGCCTCCCAGCCACACGAATTTCAAATCCTGAGGAGCTGCCCTTAGCGTCTGCAGATCGGGGCTGCCATCACCTCCCTCCTAATTGATACACAATTTTGTGTCTGAAGACTTTGGTCCCAGAGCCCTTAACCACATTCCCTGCAGGATGGGGCTGACAGAACCACACTACATCACTGGGCCTGATCTCTGGATGAAATTCTGCCGTCTCAGTTGCACAAACCCTCCAGATTAGGAAAAGCCTGCAAGGCCCCTGAGCCCACCCCAATTTCATAGGCCACTCTGGAAAAAATGCACAGTCTGACACAGCCTGAGCATCTACCTCCAGGAAGACTCACAGGTCAAAGTCCCTAAGTCCGAAGGTTGAGGATGACATGCCCCTACAACCTCATAAGAACCCTAGCCTAGATATTCAGGCCTCTGTGCCCAGAGGCCTGGTCTTGAAATCCAACATATGATCCGACATGTGGTCCCTGAGCCATACAAGAGAACCCCTCCTGTCCCGAGAAGGGAACCTGGCTCCTGGGAACTGGGTCTAACCCTCAGGTAGGAGAATCCTGCATGGCCACAGACCCACAACCACATTCTTTTTTTTATATAGATTTTATTTATTTATTTGACAGAGAGAGATCACAAGTAGGCATAGAGGAAGGCAGAGAGAGAGAGAGGAAGAAGCAGGCTCCCTGCTGAGCAGAGAGCCCGATGCGGGACTCAATCCCAGGACCCTGAGATCATGACCTGAGCCGAAGGCAGCGGCTTAGCTCATTGAGCCACCCAGGCACCCTCACCACCACATTCTAAGGTCTCCCTGGACACCAAGCAGCATTGTGACTCATTAGACTGAGAACATCCGTCAACTTAGATCACTTGGAAATTTGAACAAAAACCAGCAGATCAAGCCTGCAATGTTCCTCAGCTGCAATGGTCATGCAAGGAAGACTTCCCAGGCCCCCATTCAGAGACCTCTGCTGTCGAATCTTTCTATATGGGGGACCCTGGAGCCTTGTAAGCGGACTTCCCCTGTCCCACAGTAGGACACCTTGCTGTTTGGAGCAGCTCACAAGGTCCTGCTTGGGAAAATCTCCAAGAATTCTTGACGCCACCCCACAATTCGTTGACCATCATGGATGCAAACCCAGCGTGAGCATACATCTGACCCTCGCCCATACTCAGGTGCTGGAAATCTCAAAACAACCACTGCACAATGGAATGGTCCTGTGGTCGGCACTGAGCTTATCCGTGGCTTGTGTTTTCAGACTTCTGTCTTCACACTCCTCGCCTACAAGCCCTTCATATTGGGAATTCTGAAGCCACAGTGCAGCTTTCTGCCTGCCCACCAGAAAGAAGAAGTGCCCTATGGGTCTTCGCAGAAACCCACATGAGGATCCTCCTGCACGGCCCTCAATGGCACCCCAATATAATAGACCGACCTCTGCATAAATTGTCTATCTGACACCTCCTGATCCCCGACCTCCTGTCAGCCACCCAGATAGTGGGCCCCATATCCTCCAGGTGGGTCCAACCTTGGCCCGAGGCCATCATCTTGAAGCAACCTGGATATTCAGGTACTGTCCCAGACTTAGCTCAAATTCCTGCCCATAGGGGACTCGGAAGCACAAAAGAGTGCTCCTCCTTCCCCATGGCCAGAAAACTGAATGTTGAGATGGCTGTACAACCCTGAGTGGGAACCAGGTGCATGGTCCATGAGACCATGCCTACACAGGACGGGCAGCTGGGCACAAATAGGCATTGTGACCCTCAGAATGAGACCCCTTTCCAAAGATCCCCCTTGGGATCTGGACCAGGATCCCAAATCGAAGCTTTGGTTAACTTTTCCCAGTGTCTGGACCCAGAACCCATCTTTGGAATCCCTGTTTGGACAGGATCCCAGAGATGGAATACAGTCTTTTCCTCTTCCCCAGAAAGAAATCAAACTCTTGGGTGCCAAGCAGAATCACCAGAGTGGAAGAATATCCCATGGACACATGAGGTCACCCCTCCATTTAGTGGCCATCCTAGACACACAATCCAGACAGAAAAGCCTGTGCTCCTCCCTCCCAGCCACCTGAATTTCAAATCCCGAGGAGCTTCCCTCAGGGTCTTCATATTCGGACTGCCATCACCTCACTCCTATCTCTTATCCAAGGTTGTGTCTAAAGTCTTTGGTCCCAAAGTCCTGACACACATGACCTCCAGGATGGGGCCTCGAGAAACACATGACATCACTGGCCCTGCTCTCCTGAGGAAACCCTGCCCATCTCAGTTTCCCAAAATGTCCAGATTAGGAGAAAACTGCAAGGCCCCTGACTGCACCCCAATATCATAGGCCACTCTGGAAAAAGTGCACAGCCTGACACAGCCTCAGCACCTACCTCCAGGATGACATGCAGGCCAATGGCACTTAGTCCGAAGATTGAAACTTCCATGGCCCTAAAACCTCATCAGAACCCTAGCTTATGTTTTGAGGTCTCTCTTCCTAGAGGTCTGTTCTGGAAATTCAAGCATATGGTCCAACCTGTGGTCCGTGAGCCATACAAGAGCACACATCCTGTCCCAAGAAGGAAACCTGGCTCCTGGGTACTGGGTCTAATCCTAAGGATAGAGAATCCTCAATGGTCAGAGAGCCGCCACCACATTCTAAGGTCTCCCTGGACACCAAGCAGCATTGGGACCTGTTAGACTGAGAACTTCCATCAACGCAAATCACTTAGAACTTGGAATCAGTGTCATTGGTTCAAGCTTACCCTGTTCCTCAGCTGCAATGGTAACACGAGATTGGCTTCCCAGGCCTCCATTCAGAGAGCATTGCTATCGAATCTTCCATATGGGGGACCCTGGAGCCCTGTAAGAAGACTTCTGCTGTCCCTTAGTAGGACACCTTGATGTTTGGAGCAGCTCACAAGCTCCAGCTTGGAAAAACCTCCAAGAATTCTTGAGGCCTCCCCACCATTTGTTGGCCATCATGGATACAAACTCCAGCGTGAGCAGACATCTTCCCCTCGCCCAGGTGCTGAAGATCTCGAAACAACTGCTGTACATTGGAATAGACATGTGCTCGGCACTGAGCGTAACCGTAGCTTATGTTTTCATACTTCTGTCCTCACACTCCTCGCCTGCAAACCCTCCAACTTGGATATTCTGGAGCCGTAATGCAGCCATCTGCCTGCTCACCAGATAGAAGAAGTGAAGAAAGGGTCTGTGCAAAAATCCCCCATGAGGATCCAGTTGCATAGCTCTCAAAAGCACCCCAATATCTTAGGCCGAACTCTCCACGAATGTTCTGTCTGACACAGCTCGAGCCCGAGCTCCTGACAGCCACCCAGAAAGCAGGCCTCATTTTCTGCAGGTGGGTCCTGCCTTGGCCCGAGGACCTCATCTCAAAGTGAACTGGGTATTCAGGCACCTGTCCCAGAACTTAGCTCAAATTCCTGCCCATGGGGGAACCTGAAGCATAAAAAAGTACCCCTCCTTCCCCATGGCAGGAAAACTGAATGTTGAGATGGCAGTCCAACCCTCAGAGTGGGAGCCAAGTGCATAGCCCATGAGGTCACACCCACTCAGCATGGGCATCTGGGCAAAAACAGGCATTGTGACCCTCAGAATGAGACCCATTTCCAACAAGAACACTCGGGAGCTGTACCAGGAAAACATAGAGCAGGACCCTAGGCCCAAATCCTAAGCCTTGTTGCGGTGATCCAGGCTCCAGAACCCAGGACCCATCTCTGGAATGGCTGTTTGGACGGGATCCCTGACTCAGAAAACTGCGCTCCTCCCATCCCCCGGAAATACACCAAACTCTTGGGTGCCGAGCAGAATTCCCAGAGAGGTAGAATCTCACATGGACCCATGAGGCCACCCCTCCATTTCGTGGCCATCATAGACAAACAAGTCAGACAGAAAAGACTGTGCTCCTGCCTCACAGCCGTCCGAATTTCATATCTGGAGATGCTTCGCTCAGGGTCTGCAGATTGGGTCTGCCATCACCTCAAGCTTAACTCTTACCCGAGTTTGTGTCTGAAGACTTTGGACCCAGAGTCCTGACCCATATGCCCTCCAGGATGGGGCCTCCAGGAACACACAACAGCACTGGGCCAGCTCTCCCAAGGAATGTCAGCCTGTCTCAGTTTCCCAACCCACCAGATTAAGAGAAAATTGCAAGGCCCCTAATACCACCCCAATTCCATAGGAAGCTCCAGAAAAAATGCATAGTCTGACACAGCCTCAGAATATACCTCCAGGAAGACACCCAGGTCAATGGGAAGGGATGAAATGGCCTAACCCATGGCAGGTTCGATGTGCTGGGTGTGAAGCCAACTGTCTCAATGTCTCTCACAAGGACTGGGCTCAGGCTATGTAAGACAGATCATAGTGTTTAGGGTAGCCTATGCAATTGGGGTGTTGACGAGGGCTGAGCAGGTTGATTTTCATTTAGGGTTTCTGAGCAATGCCATAGACAATGTTTTTCTTTGGGGGGCAGGCAGAGTGCTTCGTTCTGGAACCAGAATTCCCAATCATGAGGGCTTTTGGGCCAGGAGTGCTAGGGTAGAGTCCGAAAACAAAAGATAGGGTGAGGTTGGGAGCAGGCACACTCTGCAAAGGCTGAAAGGATATCTCATGCATCTGAAGTCAGGCTGAGGATCAGACGTTGGCTGAGGTTGGATTGTGCCCTTGATAGCACCTTCATGAAGCAGGTGCCTCATGAGGCCAACGAAATTTTCCCACGCTGAGTTTGGAGGTTGCCACAAACCACAAGGTTTCCTTCTGCAAGACAGTCGAGTAATGTTGAGTGGCTCCAGTACATACCATACGGAAGGACTGAAGAGGAGGGTTCAAAGGATGGATCCCTGAACAGCATGCCTCGCATTCCCTTTGGCCATTAACGACAAGATATGTTTGATCTGCTGGCTCTGGGGCAAGCTAACCAGCGGGCTGAGTTGAAATGGCCTCTCCTGAGGATGCGTCATAATGTGTGTTTCTGTCCATGGAGACCTTGGAATGTGATGGTTGTACTGTGGCCCTGCGGAATTCTCCGACCAGAAGGGTTTGATACAGATCCAGTAAGAAAGCACTCCATGTGGAGACGAGAGAGGTTTGGTTTGGAGCCTCAGAAAAACCTAATATGCTGGTATACGAAACCAGTCCTCTGAGGACAGACACATGAAAACTAAAGCTAAGGTTCATATTAGGGCCTAAGGGCCTGTCCATTTCAATCTTCTGTCTCTGGGGACACTGTCTGAGAGTCTAAGTGGTGATAATGGCTCAGCTGGTGTCAGAGTGCCCCTTTTAGTCCAGGGCAGCCTACACTATCAGGATGGCCTCAGGGGCCTTGGAGTTTTTCCCTGACCTGTAGGGTTGTGGTCAATGGATTGGGCACACTTTCCTTGGAGAGGGCAGGCACAAACTTTCGCTGTGGCTCCAGATGCCCTAGCCTAGAGGGTGTGTGGGTCCAGGCTGTGGGCACAGAAGTCTGAAAACACAAACTCAGCTTATGAGTGGCGCCGAGGGTATGGCAGGCCGGATGTACAGATAGAGAGTGAGCTCCTTGGCTTGTGAATCAAGGGCGAGATTCCTTCAGGCTTTTGTCTCTGGATGCGTCCAGGATAGCCGTAGATTGTTGGGGGTGGCCTCAGTGACTGTGGACAAGTATCCCTCTCTGGGGATTTGTCCCAGCTAACAGGAGGTTGGGGTCATTTTGGGGGAAGGGTGGAGTCCTGTTGTCTGGCTCATGTGTCTCTCCAAGAAAGTGATTCCAGAGCAGAGCCCCAGGAACGGGGGGGAGACTGGAAAACTCAAACACTGGTGAGGATTGGGTGTATAGGGGCTTGGCACGCCCCATATGCGGGCTCTTGGTCAAGGCCCTGACAGGCCTTTCTTTGATATTGGGCTCATGCTGAGGGTCACAGAGTGAATTTGTGCCCAAGGCAGCACTCAAGTTTGGGCGTGGTTTCAGGGGAAATGAAGGTTTCTCCCACCCTGAAGGTGTGACTCCATGCCAAGAGCAAGCCTTACAGCCATGGGGAAGAAGGAGTTCTGATTTGTGATTCAGATGCCCAACTGTGTGGGGAATTGATATAATATCTGGGTTTAGATATCTGAAAACCAAGGTTAGGAAGAGATAACGGCATAAGACCATGGCGTGTCAGAAGTGCTAGGTGTGTGGCCAGCGGTCTCCTTGCCTGTCTGGAAGTCTGGCATCAGGCTGTGAAAGGCAGAGCATTAGTTCCCAGAGCAGCCTATCAAATCTGAGTGCCGTCGAGGCAAGAGCAGGTTGATCCTCATCTGGGTTTTATGGAGAGCCCCACAAGGAAACGTTTTCTACCGGTGGGCAGTCACTGGGCTGGCTCGTGGTTCTGCAAATCCTACTCTGGAGGGATTGTTTGCCAGGAGTGTGAGGAAGGAAGTCTGAAAACACAAGCTAGCATGAGGTTTGGGACCGAGGGCACGGCAGGCCACTCTGCAGAGGCTTAATCAAGATCTCCTGCATTGCGGTCATATCTACTATGAGACGTGCTTCAAGCTAGAGTTTTTGTCCATGATGGCCTCTCCCTGAAGGATATGGGGGGCTTCATGAGGCCCGGCAGGTTTGCCGTTTTCTCCTACACTGAAGGTTTGACTCACGGCCAGCAGCAAGGTTTCTTGCCATGGGGAAGGAGGGGTTCTGACTTGTGCATCAGGTTCCCCCTGTGCAGGGATTGGAGATAAGGTCTAGGTTCCGATGACTGAAAACCCAGGTTGGGAATGGATGGTGGCCTAAGGCAGTGGCGGGTCCAATGTGCTGGGTGTGCAGCCAGCTGTGTCGGTGTCTGTTGGAAGGTCTGGGCTCAGGCTATTTGCGACAGAGCATCAGTGTTTAAGGCAGCCTTAGCAATTGGGGTGTTGCCGAGGGCCAAGCAGTTTGATCCTCATTTGGGGTTTCTGGGCAGCACCATAGACAATGTTTTTCTCCTGGGAGGCAGGCAGAGTGCTTCAGTGTGGCCCCAGAACTCCCAGTAGGGAGGGTTTGTGGGCCAGGAGTGTGAGGACGGAAGTCTGAAAACACAAGCTAGGGTGAGGATTGGAGCCAAGGGCAGAGCAGGCCCAAACGGCAGAGGCTGAATCAAAATCTCCTGCATCTGAAGTCAGGCTGAGGATCAGAAGTTGGCTGAGGCTGGAGTATGTGTCTATGATGGCACCTTCATGAAGCGGGGGCCTCATGAGTTTGGGGTCATTTTGTGAGAAGGGTGGAGTCGTGTTGTCTGGCTCATGTGTCTCTCCAAGAAAGGGATTCCAGAGCAGAGCCCAGGTACAGGTGGGGCGACTGGAAAACTCAAACACTGGTGAGGATTGGGTGCACAGGGGCTTGGCAAGCCCCATATGCGGGCTCTTGGTCCAGGTCCTGACAGGCCTTTCTTTGACATGGGGCTCATGCTGAGGGTCACAGTGTGAATTTGTGCCCAAGCAGCACTCAAGTTTGGGTGTGGCATCAGGGGCCATGAAGGTTTCTCCCACCCTGAAGGTGTGACTCCATGCCAAGAGCAAGCTTGACAGCCATGGGGAAGGAGGAGTTCTGTTTTGTGCTTGCGATACCCAGCTGAGTGGAGAATTGATATAATGTCTAGGTTCAGATATCTGAAAACCAAGGTTAGGAAGAGGTAACGGCATAAGACCATGGCGTGTCCGAAGTGCTGGGTGTGTGGCCAGCTGTCTCTTTGTCTGTCTGGACGTCTGGCTTCAGGCTGTGTCAGACAGAGCATGAGTGCCCAGAGCAGCATATCCAGTTCAGGGACCGTCGAGGCCCGAGCAGGTTGATCCTCATCTGGGTTTTCTGGAGAGCCCCACAGGGAAACGTTTTTCTTCCGTTGGGCAGACACTGGGCTGGGTTGTGGTTCTGGAGTTCCTAGTCCGTAGGGCTTGTTGCCAGGAGTGTGAGGAAGGAAGTCTGAAAACAAAAGCTAGTGTGAGGTTTGGGACCGAGGGCATGGCAGGGCCACTCTGCAGAGGCTGAATCGAGATCTCCTGCACTGAGGTCATGTCAACTATGAGACGTGCCTCAGGCTAGAGTTTTTGTCCAGCATGGCCTCTTCCTGAACGGTGTGGGGGCTTCATGAAGCCAGGGAGGTTTGCCTACGATGGGATTTGTGAACTACTCCAACCCTCAAGCTTTCCTTCTGCACGACAGTCGAGTCCTATTGGATGGTTCCAGGAGGCCCCATACGGAAAGACTCGAGAGCAGGTGTCTAAGCATGGATGCCTGGGGACGCCACCTCATATTCCCACTCTTTAAGCAGGACAAGGCAGGCTCAATCTGCGGGCTCCTGGGTGAGCTGCCCAGAGGGGAGAGTTGAAATGGACTCTCCTGAAGATGAGTCCTACTGTGGCTTGGTGGCCTGGGAGACCTTGGAATGTGGAGGTGGCTCAGGGACTCTGCAGGGTTCTCCAAACTGAGGTGTTTGACACAGCTCCAACAGGGAAGCTTCCCATGTGGAGACGAGAGGAGTTCTGTTCAGTGCCTCAGGAAAGCCCCATATCCTGTTCTTTGAACCAAAGCCTCTGAGGAGTAACACCTGGAACCCAAAGCAAGAGTTGAGATTACGGCCTAAAAGCCAGTCCGGCTGTTGACATCTGTGGGCATGCCTTCTTGGAGGTAGCTGCTCAGCTTGTGTCCGAATGCCCCTGTGTGTCCAAGGAGCCTCCCAATAGTGGGATGTCCTCGGGGGCCTTGAGGTTTCTCATATTCTGGAGGTGTGTGTCCAAAGGAATGGACACAGTTTCCCATGAGAGAGCAGGCACGGTCCTGTGGTATAGCTCCAGAGGACCCAGCCTAGAGGCTGTGTTTGCCAGGGCTGTGGGGACAGATGTCTGAAAAAGCAAACTTGGCTCAGCTAGTGGCCAAGGTAATGGCAGGACTGATCTCCAGTCCGTGAGGGGAGATCCTCTGGATATCAAAGGAGGGCAAGTGGGAGGCAGTCACTCAGGATTTTGTATCTGGGTGTTGCGTTCACAGTGTCCGGTCATGGTAGGGGTTGTCTCAGAGGCCGAGGAAGAGCCTTCCTCTCGGGGGATTGTCCAAGCTCCCAAGTGTTTGGGTTCATTCTGTGGGAAGGGAAGAGTACTGTTTTCTGCCACAGGGAACCCCCCAGGAGAGGGACTCTAGAGCACAGCAGTGGGTTCCCTGAACTGGAATACACACCATCTAGTTAGTCCTGGGTGCCTATGGGCATGGCAAGCCACATATGCGGGCTCTTGGTCCAGTCACTGAGAGGCGTTACTTGAATAAGGTACTCACGCTGAGGGTCACAATGTGTGTTTGTGCCCAAGGCGGCCCTAACGCTTGGGCGTTGCCTCATGGGCCATGCCGTTTTTCCTACACTGAAGGTTTGACTCACTGCCAGCAGCAAGTTTTCTTGCCATGGGATAGGAGACGTTCTGATTTGTGCATCAGGTTCCCCCCTGTGCAGGGATTGGAGATAAGGTCTAGGATCCGATGACTGAAAACCCAGGTTGGAAATGGATGGTGGCCTAAGGCAGTGGCGGGTCCAATGTACTAGGAGTGCAGCCAGCTGTGTCGGTGTCTGTTGGAAGGTCTGGGCTCAGGCTATTTGCGACAGAGCATCAGTGTTTAAGGTAGCCTATGCAATTGGGGTGTTGCCGAGGTCCAAGCAGTTTGATCCTCATTTGGGGTTTCTGGGCAGCACCATAGACAATGTTTTTCTCCTGGGAGGCAGGCAGAGTGCTTCAGTGTGGCCCCAGAATTCCCAGTAGTGAGGGCTTGTGGGCAAGGAGTGTGAGGACGGAAGTCTGAAAACACAAGCTAGGGTGAGGATTGGAGCCAAGGGCAGGGCAGGCCCAATCGGCAGAGGCTGAATCAAAATCTCCTGCATCTGAAGTCAGGCTGAAAATCAGACGTTGGCTGAGGCTGGAGTATGTGTCCATGATGGCACCTTCATGAAGCGGGGGCCTCATGAGGCCAAGGAAGTTTTCCCACGCTGAGTTTGGAGGTTGCCCCAAACCACAAGGTTTCCTTCTGCGGGACATTCGAGTCCTGTTGCATGGCTCCAGGACATACCATATGGAAGGACTGGAGAGCAGGGTTCGAAGGATGGATCCCTGTACAGCATTCCTCGCATTCCAATTGGCCATTAGCGATAAGATATGTTTGGTCTGGGGCCTCTGGAACACGCGACCCAGGGGGCTGAGTTGAAATGGCCTCTCCTGAGGATGTGTCATAATGTGCGTTTGGGTCCATGGAGACCTTGGAATGTGCTGGTTGTTCGGTGGCCTTGCAGAACTCTCCTACCTGAAGGGTTTGATACATCACCAGTAAGAAAGCTGCCCATGTGGAGACGAGAGATGCTTGGTTTGGTGCCTCAGAAAAGCTCCATGTGCTGGTCTACGAAAACAGTCCTCTGAGAATGGACACATGGAAACAAAGCTAAGGTTCATATTAGGGCCTGGGGGCCTGTCCATTTCAACATTCTGTCTCTGGGGACATTGTCTGAGAATCTAAGTGGAGATAGTTGCTCTGCTGGTGTCAGAGAGCCCCTCTTAGTCCAGGGTGGCCTATCTATTGATGGCCTCAGGGGCCTTGGAGCTTTTCCCTAAACTGTAGGGTTGTGGTCAATGGATTGGACACACTTTCCTTAGAGAGGGCCGGCACAATCTTTCGCTGTGGCTTCAGAGGCCCTAACCTGGAGGTTGTGTGGGTCCATGCTGTGGGCACAGAAGTCTTAAAACACAAAGTCAGCTTATGAGTGGCGCCTAGGGTATGACAGGCCGGATGTACAGCAAGAGAGGGAACTCCTGGGCCTCTGAAACAAGGGCGAGTGGAAGGCGTTCCTTCAGGCTTTTGTCTCTGGATGTTGTGTCCGGGATAGCCGTGGATTGGAGCGGTGGACTCAGGGACTGTGGACGAGTATCCCTCTCTGGGGATTTGTCCCAGCTCCCAAGAGTTTGGGGTCATTTTGAGGGAAGGGTGGAGTCGTGTTGTCTGGCTCATGTGTCTCTCCAAGAAAGGGATTCCAGAGCAGCGCCCAGGTACAGGTGGGGCGACTGGAAAACTCAAACACTGGTGAGGATTGGGTGCATAGGGGCTTGGCAAGCCCCATATGCGGGCTCTTGGTCCAGGTCCTGACAGGCCTTTCTTTGACATGGGGCTCATGCTGAGGGTCACAGTGTGAATTTGTGCCCAAGCAGCACTCAAGTTTGGGCGTGGCATCAGGGGCCATGAAGGTTTCTCCCACCCTGAAGGTGTGACTCCATGCCAAGAGCAAGCTTGACAGCCATGGGGAAGGAGGAGTTCTGTTTTGTGCTTGCGATACCCAGCTGTGTGGAGAATTGATATAATATCTAGGTTCAGATATCTGAAAACCAAGGTTAGGAAGAGGTGACGGCATAAGACCATGGCGTGTCCGAAGTGCTGGGTGTGCGGCCAGCTGTCTCCTTGTCTCTCTGGACGTCTGGTTTCAGGCTGTGTCAGACAGAGCATGAGTTCCCAGAGCAGCATATCCAGTTCAAGGTCCGTCGAGGCCCGAGCAGGTTGATCCTCATCTGGGTTTTCTGGAGAGCCCCACAGGGAAACGTTTTTCTTCCGTTGGGCAGACACTGGGCTGGGTTTTGGTTCTGGAGTTTCTTGTCCGGAGGGCTTGTTTGCCAGGAGTGTGAGGAAGGAAGTCTGAAAACACAAGCTAGCGTGAGGTTTGGGACCGAGGGCACGGCAGGCCCACTCTGCAGAGGCTGAATCGAGATCTCCTGCACTGAGGTCATGTCAACTATGAGACGTGCCTCAGGCTAGAGTTTTTGTCCAGCATGGCCTCTTCCTGAAGGGTGAGTGCTTCATTAGGCCAGGGATGTTTGCCTACGATGGGATTTGTGGACTGCTCCAAACCTCAAGGTTTCCTTCTGCACGACAGTCGAGTCCTATTGGATGGTTCCAGGAGGCCCCATACGGAAAGACTCGAGAGCAGCTGTCTAAGCATGGATGCCTGGGAACGCCACCTCATATTCCCACTCTTTAGTCAGGACAAGGCAGGCTCAATCTGCAGGCTCCTGGGTGAGCTACCCAGAGGGGAGAGTTGAAATGGACTCTCCTGAAGATGAGTCCTACTGTGGCTTGGTGGCCTGGGAGACCTTGGAATGTGGAGGTGGCTCAGGGACTCTGCAGGGTTCTCCAAACTGAGGTGTTTGACACAGCTCCAACAGGGAAGCTTCCCATGTGGAGACGAGAGGAGTTCTGTTCAGTGCCTCAGGAAAGCCCCATATCCTGTTCTTCGAACCAAAGCCTCTGAGGAGTAACACCTGGAACCCAAAGCAAGAGTTGAGATTACGGCCTAAGGGCCTGTCCGGCTCAACCTTTTATCTCTGTTGACATCTGTGGGCATGCCTCCGTGGAGGTAGCTGCTCAGCTTGTGTCTGAATGCCCCTGTGTGTCCAGGGAGGCTCCCAGTAGTGGGATGTCCTCGGGGGCCTTGAGGTTTCTCATATTCTGGAGGTGTGTGGCCAAAGGAATGGACACAGTTTCCCAGGAGAGAGCAGGCACGGTCCTGTGGTATGGCTCCAGAGGATTCAGCCTAGAGGCTGTGTTTGCCAGGGCTGTGGGGACAGATGTCTGAAAAAGCAAACTTGGCTCAGCTAGTGGCCAAGGTAATGGCAGGACTGATCTCCAGTCCGTGAGGGGAGATCCTCTGGATATCAAAGGAGGGCAAGTGGGAGGCAGTCACTCAGGATTTTGTCTCTGGGTGTTGCGTTCACAGTGTCCGGTCAGGGTAGGGGTTGTCTCAGAGGCCGAGGAAGAGCCTTCCTCTCGGGGGATTGTGCAAGCTCCCAAGTGTTTGGATTCATTCTGTGGGAAGGGAAGAGTACTGTTTTCTGCCACAGGGGACCCCCCAGGAGAGGGACTCTAGAGCACAGCAGTGGGTTCCCTGAAAAGAAATACACACCATCTAGTTAATCCTGGGTGCCTATGGGCATGGCAAGCCACATATGCGGGCTCTTGGTCCAGTCACTGAGAGGCGTTACTTGAATAAGGTACTCACGCTGAGGGTCACAATGTGTGTTTGTGCCCAAGGCGGCCCTAACGCTTGGGCGTTGCCTCATGGGCCATGCCGTTTTTCCTACACTGAAGGTTTGACTCACTGCCAGCAGCAAGTTTTCTTGCCATGGGATAGGAGACGTTCTGATTTGTGCATCAGGTTCCCCCCTGTGCAGGGATTGGAGATAAGGTCTAGGATCCGATGACTGAAAACCCAGGTTGGAAATGGATGGTGGCCTAAGGCAGTGGCGGGTCCAATGTCCTAGGAGTGCAGCCAGCTGTGTCGGTGTCTGTTGGAAGGTCTGGGCTCAGGCTATTTGCGACAGAGCATCAGTGTTTAAGGTAGCCTATGCAATTGGGGTGTTGCCGAGGTCCAAGCAGTTTGATCCTCATTTGGGGTTTCTGGGCAGCACCATAGACAATGTTTTTCTCCTGGGAGGCAGGCAGAGTGCTTCAGTGTGGCCCCAGAATTCCCAGTAGTGAGGGCTTGTGGGCAAGGAGTGTGAGGACGGAAGTCTGAAAACACAAGCTAGGGTGAGGATTGGAGCCAAGGGCAGGGCAGGCCCAATCGGCAGAGGCTGAATCAAAATCTCCTGCATCTGAAGTCAGGCTGAAAATCAGACGTTGGCTGAGGCTGGAGTATGTGTCCATGATGGCACCTTCATGAAGTGGGGGCCTCATGAGGCCAAGGAAGTTTTCCCACGCTGAGTTTGGAGGTTGCCCCAAACCACAAGGTTTCCTTCTGCGGGACATTCGAGTCCTGTTGCATGGCTCCAGGACATACCATATGGAAGGACTGGAGAGCAGGGTTCGAAGGATGGATCCCTGTACAGCATTCCTCGCATTCCAATTGGCCATTAGCGATAAGATATGTTTGGTCTGGGGCCTCTGGAACACGCGACCCAGGGGGCTGAGTTGAAATGGCCTCTCCTGAGGATGTGTCATAATGTGCGTTTGGGTCCATGGAGACCTTGGAATGTGCTGGTTGTTCGGTGGCCTTGCAGAACTCTCCTACCTGAAGGGTTTGATACATCACCAGTAAGAAAGCTGCCCATGTGGAGACGAGAGATGCTTGGTTTGGTGCCTCAGAAAAGCTCCATGTGCTGGTCTACGAAAACAGTCCTCTGAGAATGGACACATGGAAACAAAGCTAAGGTTCATATTAGGGCCTGGGGGCCTGTCCATTTCAACATTCTGTCTCTGGGGACATTGTCTGAGAATCTAAGTGGAGATAGTTGCTCTGCTGGTGTCAGAGAGCCCCTCTTAGTCCAGGGTGGCCTATCTATTGATGGCCTCAGGGGCCTTGGAGCTTTTCCCTAAACTGTAGGGTTGTGGTCAATGGATTGGACACACTTTCCTTAGAGAGGGCCGGCACAATCTTTCGCTGTGGCTTCAGAGGCCCTAACCTGGAGGTTGTGTGGGTCCATGCTGTGGGCACAGAAGTCTTAAAACACAAAGTCAGCTTATGAGTGGCGCCTAGGGTATGACAGGCCGGATGTACAGCAAGAGAGGGAACTCCTGGGCCTCTGAAACAAGGGCGAGTGGAAGGCGTTCCTTCAGGCTTTTGTCTCTGGATGTTGTGTCCGGGATAGCCGTGGATTGGAGCGGTGGACTCAGGGACTGTGGACGAGTATCCCTCTCTGGGGATTTGTCCCAGCTCCCAAGAGTTTGGGGTCATTTTGTGGGTAGGGTGGAGTCGTGTTGTCTGGCTCATGTGTCTCTCCAAGAAAGGGATTCCAGATCAGAGCCCAGGTACGGGCGGGGCGACTGGAAATCTCAAACCCTGGTGAGGATTGGGTGCATAGGGGCTTGGCAAGCCCCATATGCGGGCTCTTTGTCCAGGCCCTGACAGGCCTTTCTTTGACATGGGGCTCATGCTAGGGTCACAGTGTGAATTTGTTCCCAATCAGCACTCAAGTGCTGCTTGGGCACTACCTGAAGGGTTTGATACATCCCCAGTAAGAAAGCTCCCCATGTGGAGACGAGAGGAGTTCTGTTCAGTGCCTCAGGAAAGCCCCATATCCTGTTGTTCGAACCAAAGCCTCTGAGGAGTAACACCTGGAACCCAAAGCAAGAGTTGAGATTATGGCCTAAGGGCCTGTCCGGCTCAACCTTCTATCTCTGTTGACATCTGTGTGCATGCCTTCGTGGAGGTAGCTGCTCAGCTTGTGTCCGAATGCCCCTGTGTGTCCAGGGAGGCTCCCAGTAGTGGGATGTCCTCGGGGGCCTTGAGGTTTCTCATATTCTGGAAGTGTGTGTCCAAAGGAATAGACACAGTTTCCCAGGAGAGAGCAGGCACGGTCCTGTTGTATGGCTCCAGAGGACCCAGCCTAGAGGCTGTGTTTGCCAGGGCTGTGGGGACTGATGTCTGAAAAAGCAAACTTGGCTCAGGATGGGGCCAAGGTAATGGCAGGCCTGATCTCCAGTCCGTGAGGGGAGATTCTCTGAATATCAAAGGAGGGCAAGTGGGAGGCAGTTGCTCAGGCTTTTGTCTCTGGGTGTTGCGTTCACAGTGTCCGGTCAGGGTAGGGGTTGCCTCAGGGGCCGAGGAAGAGCCTTCCTCTCGGGGGATTGTCCAAGCTCCCAAGTGTTTGGGTTCATTCTGTGGGAAGTGAAGAGTACTGTTTTCTGCCAGAAAGAACCCCCCAGGAGAGGGACTCTAGAGCACAGCAGTGGGTTCCTTCAACTGGAATACACACCATCTAGTTAGTCCTGTGTGCCTATGGGCATGGCAGGGACTATATGCAGGATCTTCGTCCCGAACCTGACAGGCCTTTCTTTGACATGGGGCTCATGCTAGGGTCATAGTGTGAATTTGTGCCCAAGCAGCACTCATGTTTTGGCGTGGCATCAGGGGCCATGAAGGGTTCCCCACGTGAAGGTGTGACTCCATGTGAAGAACAAGCATTACAGCCATGTGGAATGCAGATTTCTGATTGTGATTCCGATACACAAACTCAGCTTTTTTTGGGGACGTCGGTATGGCAGGCCCAATATACAAACCATGAGAAGAACTCATGAAGATTTGAATATAGAGCGAGTCTGAGGCGCTTGCTCAGGCATTAGTCTCTGGAATTTTTATCAGCAATGGCCGTAGAATGTCGGGGATGCTTCATGGGCCATGGACGAATCTACCTCTATGAGGATTTCGCCCGATTCCCAATTTTTTTTCGTCAAAATGTGGGATGGGAGAACTCCTTTCAGTTTTGTTACCTCAGGTGTCCCACGAAAAGAGGAATTCCAAAGCAAAGCCGTGGGGAAGACTGAAGGGACCACCAGAACTATGGTCGTGGAATTTCTGCGTGACTTCATGGGAAATGGACGATTCTTACTCTCTGGTGGTTTGGCCCCGTCCAAAGAGTTTGGGGTCATTCTGTGGGCTGGAAGAAGTCTTTTTTTTGTTTTCTTTTTTAACCTCAGGTGTCCCACCAAATGAGGGATTCCAGAGTAGAGCCCTGGGGAGGGGCGACTGGACAATCAGAAATCTGGTTAAAAATTGGGGCCTAGGAACATGTCAAGCCCATTATGACATCTAATGGTCCAGCCAAGGAGAGGAATTACTAGAGGAGAGGACTCATGCTGAGGGTCACAATGCGTGTGTATGCCCTCGTCGCACTCAAGAATGGGCAGGGCCTCAGGGTGAATGCTGGTTTCTCCTACACTGAACGTTGGACAAGGTGCCAACCAGAAGGGTTCTTGCCATGGGTAAGGAGGAGTTCTGATTTCTGCATAACATTCACCCCTGGGCAGTGATTGGAGATAAGGTCTCGGTTCTGAAGCCTGAAAACTGAGGTAGGGAAGAGATGATGACCTAAGGCCATGGCGGGTTTTATGTGCTCAGTGTGCGGTCAGCTTTCTGGGTGTTGGTCAGGAGGTCCGGGCTCAGGTTGTGTTCGACAGTGCAATAGTGCCCAGGTTAGACTATATAATTTGGGTAAGGTCGAGTGCTGTGTAGGTTTATCCTCAAATAAGGTGCCTGGGCAGCTCATGAAGCAATATTTTTTTTTTTTTTTTCTAGAGGGCCGGGAGAGTGCTGCATTGTGGGTCCGGAATTGCCAAATTTTAGGACTTCGGGGCCAGGAGTTTGAGGACGGAAGTGTGAGAAGACAAGCTAGACATGGGTTTCAGGGCGAGGGCACGGCAGGTACCCCCTGCAGATCTGAACCAATATCTCATGCTTCTGAAGTCAGAGCGAGTATTAGACGTTGGCTCAGGTTGGAGTTCCTGTGCATGACGGCCGCTTTATGAAGGGAGCGGAATCTCGGGGCCATTGAGGTTTTCCCACGTTGGGAGTTGTGGGATGCCCCCTTCAAGGATTCCTTCTGCGGGACAATTGAGACCTGTTGGACAGCTCCAGGACATCCCATATGGAATGACTCCAGAGCACCGTTCGCGGATGGATGCCTGGGAAGCCCTCCTCGCATTCCAATTGTCTCCTAACAACAAGACAGTTTTGATCTGATGGCTCTGCCGGAGCAACCGGGGTGGCTGAGTTGAAATGGACTTTCCTGAGGATGGGTCCTAATGTGTTTTTGTGTCCATGAGGGCCTTGGAATGGGGCGGTGGCACCGGGACCCTGAAGTACTCTCCTAAGCTTTGGACATGGCTCCCATGCACAGGTTTCCTTGTGGAGACGAGATGAGTTCTGATGGGTGCCTCAGGAAAACCCCTATGCTCGTATTGGAATCAGGCTTTTGAGGACACATGCCTGTAACCCAGGGCAATGGATCCTATTATGGCCTAGGGTCCTGTCTGGTTCAATCTTCTTCTCTGGGGACATCCATCTATGGTATGAGTGGATGTCGATTATCAGCTGGTGTCAGACAGTCCTTGTTTGTTCCGGGCGACCTACACTATTGGGATGGCCTCAGGGACTTTGGAGGTTTCTTCTAATTTGTACGATTTTGGACCATGGAATGGGCAGAATTCCCATGGATTGGTAGGCAGAGTCCTAATGTGTGGCTCCAGGCGCCCAGCCTGGAGCGTGTGTGGCCCAAGACTTTGAGGACAGAAGTCTGAAAACACAAACTCAGCTTAGGTTGTGGCACGTAGGTATGGCAGGCCCGATCGACAAACCATGAGAAGAAAGGCCACTGAGTGGCCTTACTTGAGGACTGGGCTCAGCCTGAGGGTCACAATGTGTGTTTGTGACCAATGTGGCCCATGAGCATGGGCGGGGCCTCATGGGCCACACTGGTTTCAACGACACTGAACGTTGGACAACATGCCAACCACAAGGTTTCTTGCCATGGGGAAGGAGTTCTGATTTCTGCATCACCTTCAACCTTGGGCAGTGATTGGAGATAAGGTCTAGGTTCTGAAACCTGAAAACCGAGGTTGGGAAGAGATGACGACCTAAGGCCATGGCGGCTGGATGTGCTCAGTGTGCGGCCAGCTGTCTGGGAGGGGCCAGGGGCTCCAGGCTCAGGCTGTGTCAGAAAGGGCATTAGTGACCTGGTCAGCCTATGTATTTGGGGTAATGCCAAGGTCGGTGCAGGTTGATCCTCATTTGGGGTTACTGGGTAGACCCAGAGGACAATGTTTTTCTTCTGGAGGGCAGGCAGAGTGCTTCATTGTAGTTCTGGATTTCCAAATGGAGGGCTTGTGGGCCAGTAGTCTGACGACAAAAGTCTAAGAACACAAGCTAGGCTTAGGTTTCTTGGTGAGGCTATGGCAGGCACAATCTACAGACCTGAATCGAGATCTCGTGCATCTGAAGTCAGGGCGAGGATCAGACGATCGCTCAGGTTGGAGTTTCTGTCCCTGATGGCCCCTTCATGAATGGGGGGGGGCATCACGAGGCCATGGGGGTTTTCCCACTATGGGAGTTGTGAGAAGCTCCAAACTGCAGAGAGTCTTCTGCAGGACAATTGAGACCTGTTGTTTGGCTCCAGGCCAATGATTCTGAGCAGGGTTCTAAGGATGGATGGATGGGTAGCCCACCTCGCATTCCAATTGTCTCCTAGCAACAAGACAGGTTAGATCTCCTGGATCTGTGGGCAGCTACCGAGGATGCTGAGTTGAAATGCACACCCCTGGTGATGGGTCCTAATGTGCTTTTGTGTCTATGGAGACCTTGGAATGAAGCGGTGGCACTGGGGCCCTAAAGGGTTCTCCTAAACAGAGGCTTTGACACAGCTCCAACGTGCAAGTTTCCCATGTGTAGATGAGATGTTTTCTGATGGGTGAATTAAGAAATAGCTATATGCTGCTTTTGAAATCCAGGCTCTGAGGAGAGATGCCTGGAAATCAAAGCAATGGATCTGATTAGTGCCTAGGGGCCTGTTCTTTCCTTTTTACCTCTGGGGACATCTGTCTATGGGTCTGAGTGCAGGTAGGTGCTCATTTGGGCTCAGATTGCCCCTGTTTTTCGTGGGAAGCCACCACTTTTCAGATGGATCAGGGAATTTGGAGGTTTATCCTATTAGAAGGGTTGTGGCCATTAGAATGGGCACAAACAATTCCCTTGGAGAAGGCAAGTACATTCCTCAGGTTTGGCTCCAGGGGCCTTGGCCTGTAGGTTGTGTAGGCCAGGGCTGTTTAGACAGTTGTCGGAAAACAAACTCAGCTTAGGTTTGGGGACGTAGGTATGGCAGGCCCGATCTACAAACCATGAGAAGAACTCTTCAGGATATGAAGAAAGTGCGAGTCTGAGTCGCTTGCTCAGGCTTTTGTCTCTGGATTTATCAGCGATGGCCGTGGAATGTCGGCCAGGCCTCATGGGCCATGGACGAATCTTCCTCTCTGAGGATTTGGCCCGATTCCCAATTGCTTTTCGTCAATCTGTGGGATGGGAGGACTCATTTCAGGTTTGTTACCTCAGGTGTCCCACCAAAAAAGGAATTCCAAACAAAGCCGTGGGGAAGACTGAAGGGACAACCCGAAATATGGTTAAAAATTGGGGCCTAGGGGCATGGCAAGCCCAATATGCTATCTCTTCATCCAGCCACTGAGTGGCCTTACTTGAGGACTGGGCTCAGCCTGAGGGTCACAATGTGTGTTTGTGACCAATGTGGCCCGCGAGCATTGGCGGGGCCTCAAGGGCCATACTGGTTTCAACGACACTGAACGTTGGACAATATGCCAACCACAAGGTTTCTTGCCATGGGGAAGGAGTTCTGATTTCTGCATCACCTTCAACCTTGGGCACTGATTGGAGATAAGGTCTAGGTTCTGAAACCTGAAAACCGAGGTTGGGAAGAGAAGACGACCTAAGGCCATGGCGGCTGGATGTGCTCAGTGTGCGGCCAGCTGTCTGGGAGGAGCCAGGGGCTCCAGGCTCAGGGTGTGTCAAAAAGGGCATTAGTGCCCTGGTCAGCCTATGTATTTGGGGTACAGCCAAGGTCGGTGCAGGTTGATCCTCATTTGGGGTTACTGGGTAGCCCCAGAAAACAATGTTTTTCTTCTGGAGGGCTGGCAGAGTGCTGCATTGTAGTTCTGGATTGCCAAACTGGAGGGCTTGTGGGCCAGTAGTCTGACGACAAATGTCTGAGAACACAAGCTAGGCTTAGGTTTCTGGGTGAGGCCATGCCAGGCACAATCTACAGACCTGAATCGAGATCTCGTGCATCTGAAGTCAGGGCGAGGATCAGATGATCGCTCAGGTTGGAGTTTCTGTCCCTGATGGCCCCTTCATGAATGGGGGGGGGGGGCATCACGAGGCCATGGGTGTTTTCCCACGATGGGAGTTGTGAGAAGCTGCAAACTGCAGAGAGTCTTCTGCAGGACAATTGAGACCTGTTGTTTGGCTCCAGGCCAATGATTCTGAGCAGGGTTCTAAGGATGGATGGCTGGGTAGCCCACCTCGCATTCCAATTGTCTCCTAGCAACAAGACAGGTTAGAACTCCTGGATCTGTGGGGAGCTACCGAAAACGCTGAGTTGAAATGGACACCCCTGGGGATGGGTCCTAACGTGCTTTTGTATCTATGGAGACCTTGGAATGAAGCGGTGGCATTGGGGCCCTAAAGGGTTCTCCTAAACAGAGGCTTTGACACAGCTCCAACGTGCAAATTTCCCATGTGTAGATGAGATGTTTTCTGATGGGTGAGTCACGAAACAGCTATATGCTGCTTTTGAAATCCAGGCCTCTGAGGAGAGATGCCTGGAAACCAAAGCAATGGATCTGATTAGTGCCTAGGGGCCTGTTCTTTCCTTTTTACCTCTGGGGACATCTGTCTATGGGTCTGAGTGCAGGTAGGTGCTCACTTGGGCTCAGATTGCCCCTGTTTTTCCTAGGAAGCCACCACTATTGAGATGGATCAGGGACTTTGGAGGTTTATCCTATTAGAAGGGTTTTAACCATTGGAATGGGCACACACAATTCCCTTGGAGAGGGCAAGTACAGTCCTCAGGTTTGGCTCCAGGGGCCCGAGCCTGTAGGTTGTGTAGGCCAGGGCTGTTTGGACAGTTGTCTGAAAACACAAACTCGGCTTATGTTTCGGGTCATAGGTATGGCAGGACTGATCTACAGACCATGAGGAGAACTCTTCGGGATTTGAAAGAAGAGCGAGTGAGGCTCCTGCTCAAGTTTTTGTCTCTTGATATCGTGTCACTCATGGTCGTGGAATTTCTGGATGACTTCATGGGAAATGGACGAGTCTTAATCGCTGGTGGTTTGGCCCCGTCCAAAGAGTTTAAGGTCATTCTCTGGGCTGGAAGAAGTCCGTTTTTTTTTGTTGTTGTTGTTTTTGTTGTTTTCTTTTTTAACCTCAGGTGTCCCACCAAATGATGGATTCCAGTGTAGAGCCCTGGGGAGGGGCGCCTGGACAATCAGAAATCTGGTTAAAAATTGGGGCCTAGGGACATGTCAAGCCCATTATGACATCAAATGGTTCAGCCACTGAGAGGACTTACTAGAGGACAGGACTCATGGTGAGGGTCAGAATGTGTGTGTATGCCCTCATCGCACTCAAGAATGGGCGGGGCCTCAGGGTGAATGCTGGTTTCTCCTACACTGAACGTGCCAACCACAAGGATTCTTGCCATGGGTAAGGAGGAGTTCTGATTTCTGCATAACATTCACCCCTGGGCAGTGATTGGAGATAAGGTCTCGGTTCTGAAGCCTGAAAACTGAGGTAGGGAAGAGATGATGACCTAAGGCCATGGCGGGTTTTATGTGCTCAGTGTGCGGTCAGCTTTCTGGGTGTTGGTCAGGAGGTCCAGGCTCAGGTTGTGTTCGACAGTGCATTAGTGCCCAGGTTAGTCTATATAATTTGGGTAAGGTCGAGTGCTGTGAAGGTTTATCCTCATTTAAGGTGCCTGGGCAGCTCATGAGGCAATAATTTTTTTTTTTTCTAGAGGGCCGGGAGAGTGCTGCATTGTGGGTCCGGAATTGCCAAATTTTAGGACTTCGGGGCCAGGAGTTTGAGGACGGAAATGTGAGAAGACAAGCTAGACATGGGTTTCAGGGCGAGGGCACGGCAGGTACCCCCTGCAGATCTGAAACACTATCTCATGCTTCTGAAGTCAGGGCGAGGATCAGACGTTGGCTCAGGTTGGAGTTCCTGTGCATGACGGCTGCTTTATGAAGGGAGCGGAATCTCGGGGCCATTGAGGTTTTCCCACGTTGGGAGTTGTGGGATGCCCCTTCAAGGATTCCTTCTGCGGGACAATTGAGACCTGTTGGACAGCTCCAGGACATCCCATATGGAATGACTCCAGAGCACCGTTCGCGGATGGATGCCTGGGAAGCCCGCCTCGCATTCCAATTGTCTCCTAACAACAAGACAGTTTTGATCTGATGGCTCTGCCGGAGCAACCGGGGTGGCTGAGTTGAAATGGACTTTCCTGAGGATGGGTCCTAATGTGTTTTTGTGTCCATGAGGGCCTTGGAATGGGGCGGTGGCACCGGGACCCTGAAATACTCTCCTAAACTTTGGACATGGCTCCCATGCACAGGTTTCCTTGTGGAGACGAGATGAGTTCTGATGGGTGCCTCAGGAAAACCCCTATGCTCGTATTGGAATCAGGCTTTTGAGGACACATGCCTGTAACCCAAAGCAATGGATCCTATTATGGCCTAGGGTCCTGTCTGGTTCAATCTTCTTCTCTGGGGACATCCATCTATGGTATGAGTGGATGTCGATTATCAGCTGGTGTCAGACAGTCCTTGTTTGTTCCGGGCGACCTACACTATTGGGATGGCCTCAGGGACTTTGGAGGTTTCTCCTAATTTGTACGATTTTGGACCATGGAATGGGCAGAATTCCCATGGATTGGTAGGCAGAGTCCTAATGTGTGGCTCCAGGCGCCCAGCCTGGAGCGTGTGTGGCCCAAGACTTTGAGGACAGAAGTCTGAAAACACAAACTCAGCTTAGGTTTGGGGACGTAGGTATGGCAGGCCCGATCGACAAACCATGAGAAGAAAGGCCACTTAGTGGCCTTACTTGAGGACTGGGCTCAGCCTGAGGGTCACAATGTGTGTTTGTGACCAATGTGGCCCATGAGCATGGGCGGGGCCTCATGGGCCACACTGGTTTCAACGACACTGAACGTTGGACAACATGCCAACCACAAGGTTTCTTGCCATGGGGAAGGAGTTCTGATTTCTGCATCACCTTCAACCTTTGGCAGTGATTGGAGATAAGGTCTAGGTTCTGAAACCTGAAAACCGAGGTTGGGAAGAGATGACGACCTAAGGCCATGGCGGCTGGATGTGCTCAGTGTGCGGCCAGCTGTCTGGGAGGGGCCAGGGGCTCCAGGCTCAGGCTGTGTCAGAAAGGGCATTAGTGACCTGGTCAGCCTATGTATTTGGGGTAATGCCAAGGTCGGTGCAGGTTGATCCTCATTTGGGGTTACTGGGTAGACCCAGAGGACAATGTTTTTCTTCTGGAGGGCAGGCAGAGTGCTCCATTGTAGTTCTGGATTTCCAAATGGAGGGCTTGTGGGCCAGTAGTCTGACGACAAAAGTCTAAGAACACAAGCTAGGCTTAGGTTTCTTGGTGAGGCTATGGCAGGCACAATCTACAGACCTGAATCGAGATCTCGTGCATCTGAAGTCAGGGCGAGGATCAGACGATCGCTCAGGTTGGAGTTTCTGTCCCTGATGGCCCCTTCATGAATGGGGGGGCATCACGAGGCCATGGGGGTTTTCCCACTATGGGAGTTGTGAGAAGCTGCAAACTGCAGAGAGTCTTCTGCAGGACAATTGAGACCTGTTGTTTGGCTCCAGGCCAATGATTCTGAGCAGGGTTCTAAGGATGGATGGATGGGTAGCCCACCTCGCATTCCAATTGTCTCCTAGCAACAAGACAGGTTAGACCTCCTGGATCTGTGGGCAGCTACCGAGGATGCTGAGTTGAAATGCACACCCCTGGTGATGGGTCCTAATGTGCTTTTGTGTCTATGGAGACCTTGGAATGAAGCGGTGGCACTGGGGCCCTAAAGGGTTCTCCTAAACAGAGGCTTTGACACAGCTCCAACGTGCAAGTTTCCCATGTGTAGATGAGATGTTTTCTGATGGGTGAATTAAGAAATTTCTATATGCTGCTTTTGAAATCCAGGCTCTGAGGAGAGATGCCTGGAAATCAAAGCAATGGATCTGATTAGTGCCTAGGGGCCTGTTCTTTCCTTTTTACCTCTGGGGACATCTGTCTATGGGTCTGAGTGCAGGTAGGTGCTCATTTGGGCTCAGATTGCCCCTGTTTTTCGTGGGAAGCCACCACTTTTCAGATGGATCAGGGAATTTGGAGGTTTATCCTATTAGAAGGGTTGTGGCCATTAGAATGGGCACAAACAATTCCCTTGGAGAAGGCAAGTACATTCCTCAGGTTTGGCTCCAGGGGCCTTGGCCTGTAGGTTGTGTAGGCCAGGGCTGTTTAGACAGTTGTCGGAAAACAAACTCAGCTTAGGTTTGGGGACGTAGGTATGGCAGGCCCGATCTACAAACCATGAGAAGAACTCTTCAGGATATGAAGAAAGTGCGAGTCTGAGTCGCTTGCTCAGGCTTTTGTCTCTGGATTTATCAGCGATGGCCGTGGAATGTCGGCCAGGCCTCATGGGCCATGGACGAATCTTCCTCTCTGAGGATTTGGCCCGATTCCCAATTGCTTTTCGTCAATCTGTGGGATGGGAGGACTCATTTCAGGTTTGTTACCTCAGGTGTCCCACCAAAAAAGGAATTCCAAACAAAGCCGTGGGGAAGACTGAAGGGACAACCCGAAATATGGTTAAAAATTGGGGCCTAGGGGCATGGCAAGCCCAATATGCTATCTCTTCATCCAGCCACTGAGTGGCCTTACTTGAGGACTGGGCTCAGCCTGAGGGTCACAATGTGTGTTTGTGACCAATGTGGCCCGCGAGCATTGGCGGGGCCTCATGGGCCATACTGGTTTCAACGACACTGAACGTTGGACAATATGCCAACCACAAGGTTTCTTGCCATGGGGAAGGAGTTCTGATTTCTGCATCACCTTCAACCTTGGGCACTGATTGGAGATAAGGTCTAGGTTCTGAAACCTGAAAACCGAGGTTGAGAAGAGAAGACGACCTAAGGCCATGGCGGCTGGATGTGCTCAGTGTGCGGCCAGCTGTCTGGGAGGAGCCAGGGGCTCCAGGCTCAGGGTGTGTCAGAAAGGGCATTAGTGCCCTGGTCAGCCTATGTATTTGGGGTACAGCCAAGGTCGGTGCAGGTTGATCCTCATTTGGGGTTTCTGGGTAGCCCCAGAGGACAATGTTTTTCTTCTGGAGGGCCGGCAGAGTGCTGCATTGTAGTTCTGGATTGCCAAACTGGAGGGCTTGTGGGCCAGTAGTCTGACGACAAAAGTCTGAGAACACAAGCTAGGCTTAGGTTTCTGGGTGAGGCCATGCCAGGCACAATCTACAGACTTGAATCGAGATCTCGTGCATCTGAAGTCAGGGCGAGGATCAGATGATCGCTCAGGTTGGAGTTTCTGTCCCTGATGGCCCCTTCATGAATGGGGGGGGGGCATCACGAGGCCATGGGTGTTTTCCCACGATGGGAGTTGTGAGAAGCTGCAAACTGCAGAGAGTCTTCTGCAGGACAATTGAGACCTGTTGTTTGGCTCCAGGCCAATGATTCTGAGCAGGGTTCTAAGGATGGATGGCTGGGTAGCCCACCTCGCATTCCAATTGTCTCCTAGCAACAAGACAGGTTAGAACTCCTGGATCTGTGGGGAGCTACCGAAAACGCTGAGTTGAAATGGACACCCCTGGGGATGGGTCCTAACGTGCTTTTGTATCTATGGAGACCTTGGAATGAAGCGGTGGCACTGGGGCCCTAAAGGGTTCTCCTAAACAGAGGCTTTGACACAGCTCCAACGTGCAAACTTCCCATGTGTAGATGAGATGTTTTCTGATGGGTGAGTCAAGAAACAGCTATATGCTGCTTTTGAAATCCACGCCTCTGAGGAGAGATGCCTGGAAACCAAAGCAATGGATCTGATTAGTGCCTAGGGGCCTTTTCTTTCCTTTTTACTTCTGGGGACATCTGTCTATGGGTCTGAGTGCAGGTAGGTGCTCACTTGGGCTCAGATTGCCCCTGTTTTTCCTGGGAAGCCACCACTATTGAGATGGAGCAGGGAGTTGGGAGGTTTATCCTATTAGAAGGGTTGTGGCCATTGGAATGGGCACACACAATTCCCTTGGAGAGGGCAAGTACAGTCCTCAGGTTTGGCTCCAGGGGCCCGAGCCTGTAGGTTGTGTAGGCCAGGGCTGTTTAGACAGTTGTCTGAAAACACAAACTCGGCTTATGTTTCGGGTCATAGGTATGGCAGGAGTGATCTACAGACCATGAGGAGAACTCTTCGGGATTTGAAAGAAGGGCGAGTGAGGCTCCTGCTCAAGTTTTTGTTTCTTGATATCGTGTCACTCATGGTCGTGGAATTTCTGGGTGACTTCATGGGAAATGGACGAGTCTTACTCTCTGGTGGTTTGGCCCAGTCCAAAGAGTTTAGGGTCATTCTATGGGCTGGAAGAAGTCCGTTTTGTTGTTGTTGTTGTTGTTTTCTTTTTTAACCTCAGGTGTCCAACCAAATGATGGATTCCAGAGTAGAGCCCTGGGGAGGGGCGCCTGGACAATCAGAAATCTGGTTAAAAATTGGGGCCTAGGGACATGTCAAGGCCATTATGACATCAAATGTTTCAGCCACTGAGAGGACTTACTAGAGGACAGGACTCATGCTGAGGGTCACAATGCGTGTGTATGCCTTCATCGCACTCAAGAATGGGGGGGGCCTCAAGGTGAATGCTGGTTTCTCCTACACTGAACGTGCCAACCACAAGGATTCTTGCCATGGGTAAGGAGGAGTTCTGATTTCTGCATCACACTCAACCCTGGGCAGTGATTGGAGATAATGTCTCGGTTCTGAAGCCTGAAAACTGAGGTAGGGAAGAGATGATGACCTAAGGCCATGACGGGTTTTATGTGTTCAGTGTGCGGTCAGCTTTCTGGGTGTTGGTCAGGAGGTCCGGGCTCAGGTTGTGTTCGACAGTGCATTAGTGCCCAGGTTAGACTATATAATTTGGTTAAAGTCGAGTTCTGTGTAGGTTACCCTCATTTAAGGTGCCTGGGCAGCTCATGAGGCAATAATATTTTTTCTAGAGGGCAGGCAGAGTGCTGCATTGTGGGTCCGGAATTGCCAAACTTGACGGCTTCGGGGCCAGGAGTGTGAGGACGGAAGTCTGAGAAGACAACCTAGACTTGGGTTTCAGGGCAAGGACACGGCAGGTACCCCCTGCAGATCTGAACCACTATCTCATGCTTCTGAAGTCAGGGCGAGGATCAGACGTTGCCTCAGGTTGGAGTAGCGGAATTTCGGGGCCATTGAGGTTTTCCCACGTTGTGAGGTGTGGGATGCCCCCTTCAAGGATTCCTTCTGCGGGGCAATTGAGACCTGTTGGACAGCTCCAGGACATCCCATATGGAATGACTCCAGAGCACCGTTCGCGGATGGATGCCTGGGAAGCCCGCCTCGCATTCCAATTGTCTCCTAACAACAAGACAGTTTAGATCTGATGGCTCTGCCGGAGCAACCGCGTTGGCTGAGTTGAAATGGACTTTCCTGAGGATGGGTAATGTGTTTTTGTGTCCATGAGGGCCTTGGAATGGGGCGGTGGCACCGGGACCCTGAAGTACTCTCCTAAGCTTTGGACATGGTTCCCATGCACAGGTTTCCTTGTGGAGACGAGATGAGTTCTGATGGGTGCCTCAGGAAAACCCCTATGCTCGTATTGGAATCAGGCTTTTGAGGACACATGCCTGTAACCCAAAGCAATGGATCCTATTATGGCCTAGGGTCCTGTCTGGTTCAATCTTCTTCTCTGGGGACATCCATCTATGGTATGAGTGGATTTCGATTATCAGCTGGTTTCAGACAGTCCTTGTTTGTTCCGGGCGACCTACACTATTGGGATGGCCTCAGGGACTTTGGAGGTTTCTCCAAATTTGTACTATTTTGGACCATGGAATGGGCAGAATTCCCATGGATTGGTAGGAAGAGTCCTAATGTGTGGCTCCAGGCGCCCGGCCTGGTGCATGTGTGGCCCAAGATTTTGAGGACAGAAGTCTGAAAACACAAACCCAGCTTAGGTTTGGGGACGTATGTATGGCAGGCCCGATCGACAAACCATGAGAAGAAATCTTCAGGATATGAAGAAAGTGCGTTTCTGAGGCGCTTGCTCAGGCTTTTGTCTCTGGTTTTGTATCAGCGATGGCCGAGGAATGTATGGGGAGGCCTCATGGGCCATGGACGAATCTTCCTCTCTGAGGATTTGGCCCGATTCCCAATTGCTTTTCGTCAATCTGTGGGATGGGAGGACTCATTTCAGGTTTGATACCTCAGGTGTCCCACCAAAAGAGGAATTCCAAAGCCAAGCCGTGGGGAAGAGTGAAGGGACAACACGAACTATGGTTAAAAATTGGGGCCTAGGGGCATGGCAAGCCCAATATGCTATCTCTTCATCCAGCCACTGAGTGGCCTTACTTGAGGACTGGGCTCAGCCTGAGGGTCACAATGTGTGTTTGTGACCAATGTGGCCCGCGAGCATGGGCGGGGCCTCATGGGACACACTGGTTTCAACGACACTGAACGTTGGACAACATGCCAACCACAAGGTTTCTTGCCATGGGGAAGGAGTTCTGATTTCTGCATCACCTTCAACCTTGGGCACTGATTGGAGATAAGGTCTAGGTTCTGAAACCTGAAAACCGAGGTTGGGAAGAGATGATGACCTAAGGCCATGGCGGCTGGATGTGCTCAGTGTGCGGCCAGCTGTCTGGGAGGGGCCAGGGGCTCCAGGCTCAGGCTGTGTCAGAAAGGGCATTAGTGCCCTGGTCAGCCTATGTATTTGGGGTACAGCCAAGGTCGGTGCAGGTTGATCCTCATTTGGGGTTACTGGGTAGCCCCAAGGGACAAGGTTTTCTTCTGGAGGGCCGGCAGAGTGCTGCATTGTAGTTCTGGATTGCCACACTGGAGGGCTTGTGGGCCAGTAGTCTGACGACAAAAGTCTGAGAACACAAGCTAGGCTTAGGTTTCTGGGTGAGGCCATGGCAGGCACAATCTACAGACCTGAATCGAGATCTCGTGCATCTGAAGTCAGGGCGAGGATCAGACGATCGCTCAGGTTGGAGTTTCTGTCCCTGATGGCCCCTTCATGAATGGGGGGGGGCATCACGAGGCCATGGGTTTTTTCCCACGTGGGAGTTGTGAGAAGCTCCAAACTGCAGAGAGACTTCTGCAGGACAATTGAGACCTGTCGTTTGGCTCCAGGCCAATGATTCTGAGCAGGGTTCTAAGGATGGATGGATGGGTAGCCCACCTCGCATTCCAATTGTCTCCTAGCAACAAGACAGGTTAGATCTCCTGGATCTGTGGGGAGCAACCGAAAACGCTGAGTTGAAATGGACACCCCTGGGGATGGGTCCTAACGTGCTTTTGTATCTATGGAGACCGTGGAATGAAGCGGTGGCACTGGGGCCCAGAAGGGTTTTCCTAAGCAGAGGATTTGACACAGCTCCAACGTGCAAATTTCCCATGTGTAGATGAGATGTTTTCTGATGGGTGAGTCAAGAAACAGCTATATGCTGCTTTTGAAATCCAGGCCTCTGAGGAGAGATGCCTGGAAACCAAAGCAATGGATCTGATAAGTGCCTAGGGGCCTTTTCTTTCCTTTTTACCTCTGGGGACATCTGTCTATGGATCTGAGTGCAGGTAGGTGCTCACTTGGGCTCAGATTGCCCCTCTTTTTCCTAGGAAGCCACCACTATTGAGATGGATCAGGGACTTTGGAGGTTTATCCTATTAGAAGGGTTGTGGCCATTGGAATGGGCACACACAATTCCCTTGGAGAGGGCAAGTACAGTCCTCAGGTTTGGCTCCAGGGGCCTGAGCCTGTAGGTTGTGTAGGCCAGGGCTGTTTGGACAGTTGTCTGAAAACAAACTCAGCTTATGTTTGGGGACGTAGGTATGGCAGGCCCGATCTACAAACCATGAGAAGAACTCTTCAGGATATGAAGAAAGTGCGAGTCTGAGTCGCTTGCTCAGGCTTTTGTCTCTGGATTTTGTATCAGCGATGGCCGTGGAATGTCGGGGACGCCTCATGGGCCATGGACGAATCTTCCTCTCTGAGGATTTGGCCCGATTCCCAATTGCTTTTCGTCAATCTGTGGGATGGGAGGACTCATTTCAGGTTTGTTACCTCAGGTGTCCCACCAAAAGAGGAATTCCAAAGCAAAGCCGTGGGGAAGACTGAAGGGACAACCCGAACTATGTTTAAAAATTGGGGCCTAGGGGCATGGCAAGCCCAATATGCTATCTCTTCATCCAGCCACTGAGTGGCCTTACTTGAGGACTGGGCTCAGCCTGAGGGTCACAATGTGTGTTTGTGACCAATGTGGCCCGCGAGCATGGGCGGGGCCTCATGGGCCACACTGGTTTCAACGACACTGAACGTTGGACAACATGCCAACCACAAGGTTTCTTGCCATGGGGAAGGAGTTCTGATTTCTGCATCACCTTCAACATGGACAGTGATTGGAGATAAGGTCTAGGTTCTGAAACCTGAAAACCGAGGTTGGGAAGAGATGACGACTAAAGGCCATGGAGGCTCGATGTGCTCAGTCTGCGGCCAGCTGTCTGGGAGGGGCCAGGGAGTCCAGGCTCAGGCTGTGTCAGAAAGGGCATTAGTGCTCTAGTTAGCCTATGTATTTGGCGTACAGCCAAGGTCGGGGTAGGTTGATCCTCATTTGGGGTTACTGGGTAGCCCCAGAGGACAATGTTTTTCTTCTGGAAGGCCGGCAAGTGCTGCATTTTAGTTCTGGATTGCCAAACTGGAAAGCTTGTGGGCCAGTAGTCTGACGACAAAAGTCTGAGAACACAAGCTAGGCTTAGGTTTCTGGGTGAGGCCATGGCAGGCACAATCTCCAGACCTGAATAGAGATCTCGTACATCTGAAGTCAGGGCGAGGATCAGATGATCGCTCAGGTTCGAGTTTCTGTCCCTGATGGCCCCTTCATGAATGGGGGGGGCATCACGAGGCCATGGGGGTTTTCCCAAGATGGGAGTTATGAGAAGCTCCAAACTGCAGAGAGTCTTCTGCAGGTCAATTGAGACCGTTGCTTGGCTCCAGGCCAATGATTCTGAGCAGGGTTCTAAGGATGGATGGCTGCGTAGCCCACCTCGCATTCCAATTGTCTCCTAGCAACAAGACAGGTTAGATCTCCTGGATCTGTGGGGAGCAAAATAGGACGCTGTGTTGAAATGGACACCCCTAAGGAAGGGTCCTAATGTGCTTTTTTGTCTATGGAGACCTTGGAATGAAGAGGTCGCACTGGTGCCCTAAAGTGTTCTCCTAAACAGAGGCTTTGACACAGCTCCAACGTGCAAGTTTCCCATGTGTAGATGAGATGTTTTCTGATGGGTGAGTCAAGAAACAGCTATATGCTGCTTTTGAAATCCAGGCCTCTGAGGAGAGATGCCTGGAAACCAAAGCAATGGATCTGATTAGTGCCTAGGGGCCATTTCTTTCCTTTTTACCTCTGGGGATATCTGTCTATGGGTCTGAGTGCAGGTAGGTGCTCAGTTGGGCTCAGATTGCCCCTGTTTTTCCTGGGAAGCCACCACTATTGAGATGGATCAGGGACTTTGGAGATTTATCCTATTAGAAGGGTTGTGGCCATTGGAATGGGCACACACAATTCCCTTGGAGAGGGCAAGTACAGTCCTCAGGTTTGGCTCCAGGGGCCTGAGCCTGTAGGTTGTGTAGGCCAGGGCTGTTTGGACAGTTGTCTGAAAACACAAACTCGGCTTATGTTTCGGGTCATAGGTATGGCAGGATTGATCTACAGACCATGAGGAGAACTCTTCGGGATTTGAAAGAAGGGCTAGTGTGAGGCTCTGCTCAAGTTTTTGTCTCTGGATATCGTGTCAATCATGGTCGTGGAATTTCTGGGTGACTTCATCGGAAATGGACGAGTCTTACTCTCTGGTGGTTTGGCCCCGTCCAAAGAGATTGGGGTCATTCTGTGGGCTGAAAGAAGTCCGTTTTTTTTGTTGTTGTTGTTGTTGTTGTTGTTTCCTTTTTTAACCTCAGGTGTCCCACCAAATGAGGGATTCCAGAGTAGAGACCTGGGGAGGGGCGAATGGACAGTCAGAAATCTGGTTAAAAATTGGGGCCTAGTGACATGTCAAGCCCATTATGACATCTAATGGTCCAGCCACTGAGAGGACTTACTAGAGGAAAGGACTCATGCTGAGGGTCACAATGCGTGTGTATGCCCTCGTCGCACTCAAGAATGGGCGGGGCCGGTGAATGCTGGTTTCTCCTACACTGAACGTTGGACAACGTGCCAACCACAAGGGTTCTTGCCATGGGTAAGGAGGAGTTCTTATTTCTGCATAACATTCACCCCTGGGCAGTGATTGGAGATAAGGTCTCGGTTCTGAAGCCTGAAAACTGAGGTAGGGAAGAGATGATGACCTAAGGCCATGGCGGGTTTTATGTGCTCAGTGTGCGGTCAGCTTTCTGGGTGTTGGTCAGGAGGTCTGTGCTCAGGTTGTGTTCGACAGTGCATTATTGCCCAGGTTAGACTATATAATTTGGATAAGGTCGAGTGCTATGTAGGTTTATCCTCATTTAAGGTGCCTGGGCAGCTCATGAGGCAATATTTTTTTTTTTCTAGAGGGCCGGGAGAGTGCTGCATTGTGGGTCCGGAATTGCCAAATTTTAGGACTTCGGGGCCAGGAGTTTGAGGACGGAAGTGTGAGAAGACAAGCTAGACATGGGTTTCAGGGCGAGGGCACGGCAGGTACCCCCTGCAGATCTGAACCACTATCTCATGCTTCTGAAGTCAGGGCGAGGATCAGACGTTGGCTCAGGTTGGAGTTTCTGAGCATGACGGCCGCTTCATGAAGGGAGCGGAATCTCGAGGCCATTGAGGTTTTCCCACGTTGGGAGTTGTGGGATGCCCCCTTCAAGGATTCCTTCTGCGGGACAATTGAGACCTGTTGGACAGCTCCAGGACATCCCATATGGAATGAATCCAGAGCACCGTACGCGGATGGATGCCTGGGAAGCCCGCCTCGCATTCCAATTGTCTCCTAACAACAAGACAGTTTAGATATGATGGCTCTGCGGGAGCAACCGGGGTGGCTGAGTTGAAATGGACTTTCCTGAGGATGGGTCCTAATGTGTTTTTGTGTCCATGAGGGCCTTGGAATGGGGCGGTGGCACCGGGACCCTGAAGTACTCTCCTAAGCCTTGGACATGGCTCCCATGCACAGGTTTCCTAGTGGAGACGAGATGAGTTCTTATGGGTGACTCAGGAAAACCCCTATGCTCGTATTGGAATCAGGCTTTTGAGGACACATGCCTGTAACCCAGGGCAATGGATCCTATTATGGCCTAGGGTCCTGTCTGGTTCAATCTTCTTCTCTGGGGACATCCATCTATGGTATGAGTGGATGTCGATTATCAGCTGGTGTCAGACAGTCCTTGTTTGTTCCGGGCGACCTACACTATTGGGATGGCCTCAGGGACTTTGGAGGTTTCTCCTAATTTGTACGATTTTGGACCATGGAATGGGCAGAATTCCCATGGATTGGTAGGCACAGTCCTAATGTGTGGCTCCAGGCGCCCAGCCTGGAGCGTGTGTGGCCCAAGATTTTGAGGACAGAAGTCTGAAAACACAAACTCAGCTTAGGTTTGGGGACGTAGGTATGGCAGGCCCGATCGACAAACCATGAGAAGAACTCTTCAGGATATAAAGAAAGTGCGAGTCTGAGTCGCTTGCTCAGGCTTTTGTCTCTGGATTTTGTATCAGCGATGGCCGTGGAATGTCGAGGACGCCTCATGGGCCATGGACGAATCTTCCTCTCTGAGGATTTGGCCCGATTCCCAATTGATTTTCGTCAAACTGTGGGATGGGAGGACTCATTTCAGGTTTGTTACCTCAGGTGTCCCACCAAAAGAGGAATTCCAAAGCCAAGCCGTGGGGAAGACTGAAGGGACAACCCGAACTATGGTTAAAAATTGGGGCCTAGGGGCATGGCAAGCCCAATATGCTATCTCTTCATCCAGCCACTGAGTGGCCTTACTTGAGGACTGGGCTCAGCCTTAGGGTCACAATGTGTGTTTGTGACCAATGTGGCCTGCGAGCATGGGCGGGGCCTCATGGGCCACACTGGTTTCAACGACACTGAACGTTGGACAACATGCCAACCACAAGGTTTCTTGCCATGGGGAAGGAGTTCTGATTTCTGCATCACCTTCAACCTTGGGCACTGATTGGAGATAAGGTCTAGGTTCTGAAACCTGAAAACCGAGGTTGGGAAGAGATGACGACCTAAGGCCATGGCGGCTGGATGTGCTCAATGTGCGGCCAGCTGTCTGGGAGGGTCCAGGGGCTCCAGGCTCAGGCTGTGTCAGAAAGGGCATTAGTGCCCTGGTCAGCCTATGTATTTGGGGTACAGCCAAGGTCGGTGCAGGTTGATCCTCATTTGGGGTTACTGGGTAGCCCCAGAGGACAATGTTTTTCTTCTGGAGGGCCGGCAGAGTGCTGCATTGTACTTCTGGATTGCCAAACTGGAGGCCTTGTGGGCCAGTAGTCTGACGACAAAAGTCTGAGAACACAAGCTAGGCTTAGGTTTCTGGGTGAGGCCATGGCAGGCACAATCTACAGACCTGAATCGAGATCTTGTGCATCTGAAGTCAGGGCGAGGATCAGACGATCGCTCAGGTTGGAGTTTCTGTCCCTGATGGCCCCTTCATGAATGGGGGGGGGGCATCACGAGGCCATGAGTGTTTTCCCACGATGGGAGTTGTCAGAAGCTGCAAACTGCAGAGAGTCTTCTGCAGGACAATTGAGACCTGTTGTTTGGCTCCAGCCAATGATTCTGAGCAGGGTTCTAAGGATGGACGGCTGGGTAGCCCACCTCGCATTCCAATTGTCTCCTAGCAACAAGACAGGTTAGATCTCCTGGATCTGTGGGGAGCTACCGAAAACGCTGAGTTGAAATGGACACCCCTGGGGATGGGTCCTAACGTGCTTTTGTATCTATGGAGACCTTGGAATGAAGCGGTGGCACTGAAGCCCTAAAGGGTTCTCCTAAACAGAGGCTTTGACACAGCTCCAACGTGCAAATTTCCCATGTGTAGATGAGATGTTTTCTGATGGGTGAGTCAAGAAACAGCTATATGCTGCTTTTGAAATCCAGGCCTCTGAGGAGAGATGCCTGGAAACCAAAGCAATGGATCTGATAAGTGCCTAGGGGCCATTTCTTTCCTTTTTACCTCTGGGGACATCTGTCTATGTGTCTGAGTGCAGGTAGGTGCTCAGTTGGGCTCAGATTGCCCCTGTTTTTCCTGGGAAGCCACCACTATTGAGATGGAGCAGGGACTTTGGAGGTTTATCCTATTAGAAGGGTTGTGGCCATTGGAATGGGCACACACAATTCCCTTGGAGAGGGCAAGTACAGTCCTCAGGTTTGGCTCCCGAGGCCCGAGCCTGTAGGTTGTTTGGCCAGGGCTGTTTGGACAGTTGTCTGAAAACACAAACTCGGCTTATGTTTCGGGTCATAGGTATGGCAGAACTGATCTACAGACCATGAGGAGAACTCTTCGGGATTTGAAAGAAGGGCGAGTGTGAGGCTCTGCTCAAGTTTTAGTCCTGGATATCGTGTCACTCATGGTCGTTGAATTTCTGGGTGACTTCATGGGAAATGGACGAGTCTTACTCTCTGGTGGTTTGGCCACGTCCAAAGAGTTTGCGGTCATTCTGTGGCCTGGAAGAAGTCCGTTTTTTGTTGTTGTTGTTGTTGTTGTTGTTTTTTTCTTTTTTAACCTCAGGTGTCCCACCAAATGATGGATTCCAGAGTAGAGCCCTGGGGAGGGGCGACTGGACAATCAGAAATCTGGTTAAAAATTGGGGCCTAGGGACATGTCAAGCCCATTATGACATCTAATGGTCCAGCCACTGAGAGGACTTACTAGAGGAAAGGACTCATGCTGAGGGTCACAATGCATGTGTATGCCCTCATCGCACTCAAGAATGGGCGGGGCCTCAGGGTGAATGCTGGTTTCTCCTACACTGAACGTGCCAACCACAAGGATTCTTGCCATGGGTAAGGAGGAATTCTGATTTCTGCATCACACTCACCCCTGGGCAGTGATTGGAGATAAGGTCTCGGTTCTGAAGCCTGAAAACTGAGGTAGGGAAGAGATGATGACCTAAGGCCATGGCGGGTTTTATGTGCTCAGTGTGCGGTCAGCTTTCTGGGTGTTGGTTAGGAGCTCCGGGCTCAGGTATGTTCGACAGTGCATTAGTGCCCAGGTTACACTATATAATTTGGGTAACGTCGAGTGCTGTGTAGGTTTACCCTCATTTAAGGTGCCTGGGCAGCTCATGAGGCAATAATTTTTTTTCTAGAGGGCAGGCAGAGTGCTGCATTGTGGGTCCGGAATTACCAAACTTGAGGGATTCGGGGCCAGGAGTGTGAGGACGGAAGTCTGAGAAGACAAGCTAGACTTGGGCTTCAGGGCGAGGGCATGGCAGGTACCCCCTGCAGATCTGAACCAATATCTCATGCATCTGAAGTCAGGGCGAGGATCAGACGTTGGCTCAGGTTGGAGTTTCTGAGCATGACGGCCGCTTCATGAAGGGAGCGGAATCTTGAGGCCATTGAGGTTTTCCCACGTTGGGAGTTGTGGGATGCCCCCTTCAAGGATTCCTTCTGCGGGACAATTGAGACCTGTTGGACAGCTCCAGGACATCCCATATGGAATGACTCCAGAGCATCGTTCGCGGATGGATGCCTGGGAATCCCGCCTCGCATTCCAATTGTCTCCTAGCAACAAGACAGTTTAGATCTGATGGCTCTGCCGGAGCAACCGCGGTGGCTGAGTTGAAATGGACTTTCCTGAGGATGGGTCCTAATGTGTTTTTGTGTCCATGAGGGCCTTGGAATGGGGCGGTGGCACCGGGACCCTGAAGTACTCTCCTAAGCTTTGGACATGGCTCCCATGCACAGGTTTCCTTGTGGAGACGAGATGAGTTCTGATGGGTGCCTCAGGAAAACCCCTATGCTCGTATTGGAATCAGGCTTTTGAGGACACATGCCTGTAAACCAAAGCAATGGATCCTATTATGGCCTAGGGTCCTGTCTGGTTCAATCTTCTTCTCTGGGGACATCCATCTATGGTATGAGTGGAGGTCGATTATCAGCTGGTGTCAGACAGCCCTTGTTTGTTCCGGGCGACCTACACTATTGGGATGGCCTCAGGGACTTTGGAGGTTTCTCCTAATTTGTACTATTTTGGACCATGGAATGGGCAGAATTCCCATGGATTGGTAGGCACAGTCCTAATGTGTGGCTCCAGGGGCCCAGCCTGCAGGGTGGTTGGCCCAAGACTTTGAGGACAGAAGTCTGAAAACACAAACTCAGCTTAGATTTGGGGACGTAGGTATGGCAGGCCCGATCTACAAACCATGAGAAGAACTCTTCAGGATATAAAGAAAGTGCGAGTCTGAGGCGCTTGCTCAGGCTTTTGTCTCTGGATTTTGTATCAGCAATGGCCGTGGAATGTCGGGGAGGCCTCATGGGCCATGGACGAATCTTCCTCTCTGAGGATTTGGCCCGATTCCCAATTGCTTTTCGTCAATCTGTGGGATGGGAGGACTCATTTCAGTTTTGTTACCTCAGGTGTCCCACCAAAAGAGGAATTCCAAAGCCAAGCCGTGGGGAAGACTGAAGGGTCAACCCGAACTATGGTTAAAAATTGGGGCCTAGGGGCATGGCAAGCCCAATATGCTATCTCTTCATCCAGCCTCTGAGCGGCCTTACTTGAGGACTAGGCTCAGCCTGAGCGTCACAATGTGTGTTTGTGACCAATGTGGCCCGCGAGCATGGGCGGGGCCTCATGGGCCACACTGGTTTCAACGACACTGAACGTTGGACAACATGCCAACCACAAGGTTTCTTTCCATGGGGAAGGAGTTCTGATTTCTGCATCACCTTCAACCCTGGGCAGTGATTGGAGATAAGGTCTAGGTTCTGAAACCTGAAAACCGAGGTTGGGAAGAGATGACGACCTAAGGCCATGGCGGCTCAATGTGCTCAGTGTGCGGCCAGCTGTCTGGGAGGGTCCAGGGGGTCCAGGCTCAGGCTGTGTCAGAAAGGGCATTAGTGCCCTGGTCAGCCTATGTATTTGGGGTACAGCCATGGTCGGTGCAGTTTGATCCTCATTTGGGCTTACTGGGTAGTCCCAGAGGACAATGTTTTTCTTCTGGAGGGCTGGCAGAGTGCTGCATTGAAGTTCTGGATTGCCAAACTGGAGGGCTTGTGGGCCAGTAGTCTGACGACAAAAGTCTGAGAACACAAGCTAGGCTTAGGTTCTGGGTGAGGCCATGGCAGGCACAATCTACAGACCTGAATCGAAATCTCGTGCATCTGAAGTCAGGGCGAGGATCAGACGATCGCTCAGGTTGGAGTTTCTGTCCCTGATGGCCCCTTCATGAATGGGGGGGGCATCACGAGGCCATGGGTGTTTTCCCACGATGGGAGTTGTGAGAAGCTCCAAAATGCAGAGAGTATTCTGCAGGACAATTGAGACCTGTTGATTGGCTCCAGGCCAATGATTCTGAGCAGGGTTCTAAGGATGGATGGCTGGGTAGCCCACCTCGCATTCCAATTGTCTCCTAGCAACAAGACAGGTTAGATCTCCTGGATCTGTGGGGAGCAACCGAGGACGCTGAGTTGAAATGGACACCCCTGGGGATGGGTCCTAACGTGCTTTTGTGTCTATGGAGACCTTGGAATGAAGCGGTGGCACTGGGGCCCAAAAGGGTTCTCCTAAACAAAGGCTTTGACACAGCTCCAACGTGCAAGTGTCCCATGTGTAGATGAGATGTTTTCTGATGGGTGAGTCAAGAAACAGCTATATGCTGCTTTTGAAATCCAGGCCTCTGAGGAGAGATGCCTGGAAACCAAAGTAATGGATCTGATTAGTGCCTAGGGGCCTGTTCTTTCCTTTTTACCTCTGGAGACATCTGTCTATGGGTCTGAGTGCAGGTAGGTGCTCAGTTGGGCTCAGATTGCCCCTGTTTTTCCTGGGAAGCCACCACTATTGAGATGGATCAGGGACTTTGGAGGTTTATCCTATGAGAAGGGTTGTGGCCATTGGAATGGGCACACACAATTCCCTTGGAGAGGGCAAGTACAGTCCTCAGGTTTGGCTCCAGGGGCCTGAGCCTGTAGGTTGTGTAGGCCAGGGCTGTTTGGACAGTTGTCTGAAAACACAAACTCGGCTTATGTTTCGGGTCATAGGTATGGCAGAACTGATCTACAGACCATGAGGAGAACTCTTCGGGATTTGAAAGAAGGGCGAGTGTGAGGCTCTGCTCAAGTTTTTATCCTGGATATCGTGTCACTCATGGTCGTTGAATTTCTGGGTGACTTCATCGGAAATGGACGAGTCTTACTCTCTGGTGGTTTGGCCACATCCAAAGAGTTTGCGGTCATTCTGTGGGCTGGAAGAAGTCCGTTTTTTTTTTTTTTTTTTTTTTTTTGTTGTTGTTGTTTTTTTCTTTTTTAACCTCAGGTGTCCCACCAAATGATGGATTCCAGAGTAGAGCCCTGGGGAGGGGCGACTGGACAATCAGAAATCTGGTTAAAAATTGGGGCCTAGGGACATGTCAAGCCCATTATGACATCTAATGGTCCAGCCACTGAGAGGACTTACTAGAGGAAAGGACTCATGCTGAGGGTCACAATGCGTGTGTATGCCCTCATCGCACTCAAGAATGGGCGGGGCCTCAGGGTGAATGCTGGTTTCTCCTACACTGAACGTGCCAACCACAAGGATTCTTGCCATGGGTAAGGAGGAATTCTGATTTCTGCATCACACTCACCCCTGGGCAGTGATTGGAGATAAGGTCTCGGTTCTGAAGCCTGAAAACTGAGGTAGGGAAGAGATGATGACCTAAGGCCATGGCGGGTTTTATGTGCTCAGTGTGCGGTCAGCTTTCTGGGTGTTGGTTAGGAGGTCCGGGCTCAGGTTTGTTCGACAGTGCATTAGTGCCCAGGTTACACTATATAATTTGGGTAAAGTCGAGTGCTGTGTAGGTTTACCCTCATTTAAGGTGCCTGGGCAGCTCATGAGGCAATAATTTTTTTTCTAGAGGGCAGGCAGAGTGCTGCATTGTGGGTCCGGAATTACCAAACTTGAGGGTTTCGGGGCCAGGAGTGTGAGGACGGAAGTCTGAGAAGACAAGCTAGACTTGGGCTTCAGGGCGAGGGCATGGCAGGTACCCCCTGCAGATCTGAACCAATATCTCATGCATCTGAAGTCAGGGCGAGGATCAGACGTTGGCTCAGGTTGGAGTTTCTGAGCATGACGGCCGCTTCATGAAGGGAGCGGAATCTTGAGGCCATTGAGGTTTTCCCACGTTGGGAGTTGTGGGATGCCCCCTTCAAGGATTCCTTCTGCGGGACAATTGAGACCTGTTGGACAGCTCCAGGACATCCCATATGGAATGACTCCAGAGCATCGTTCGCGGATGGATGCCTGGGAATCCCGCCTCGCATTCCAATTGTCTCCTAGCAACAAGACAGTTTAGATCTGATGGCTCTGCCGGAGCAACCGCGGTGGCTGAGTTGAAATGGACTTTCCTGAGGATGGGTCCTAATGTGTTTTTGTGTCCATGAGGGCCTTGGAATGGGGCGGTGGCACCGGGACCCTGAAGTACTCTCCTAAGCTTTGGACATGGCTCCCATGCACAGGTTTCCTTGTGGAGACGAGATGCGTTCTGATGGGTGCCTCAGGAAAACCCCTATGCTCGTATTGGAATCAGGCTTTTGAGGACACATGCCTGTAACCCAAAGCAATGGATCCTATTATGGCCTAGGGTCCTGTCTGGTTCAATCTTCTTCTCTGGGGACATCCATCTATGGTATGAGTGGAGGTCGATTATCAGCTGGTGTCAGACAGCCCTTGTTTGTTCCGGGCGACCTACACTATTGGGATGGCCTCAGGGACTTTGGAGGTTTCTCCTAATTTGTACTATTTTGGACCATGGAATGGGCAGAATTCCCATGGATTGGTAGGCACAGTCCTAATGTGTGGCTCCAGGGGCCCAGCCTGCAGGGTGGTTGGCCCAAGACTTTGAGGACAGAAGTCTGAAAACACAAACTCAGCTTAGATTTGGGGACGTAGGTATGGCAGGCCCGATCTACAAACCATGAGAAGAACTCTTCAGGATATAAAGAAAGTGCGAGTCTGAGGCGCTTGCTCAGGCTTTTGTCTCTGGATTTTGTATCAGCGATGGCCGTGGAATGTCGGGGAGGCCTCATGGGCCATGGACGAATCTTCCTCTCTGAGGATTTGGCCCGATTCCCAATTGCTTTTCGTCAATCTGTGGGATGGGAGGACTCATTTCAGTTTTGTTACCTCAGGTGTCCCACCAAAAGAGGAATTCCAAAGCCAAGCCGTGGGGAAGACTGAAGGGTCAACCCGAACTATGGTTAAAAATTGGGGCCTAGGGGCATGGCAAGCCCAATATGCTATCTCTTCATCCAGCCTCTGAGCGGCCTTACTTGAGGACTAGGCTCAGCCTGAGCGTCACAATGTGTGTTTGTGACCAATGTGGCCCGCGAGCATGGGCGGGGCCTCATGGGCCACACTGGTTTCAACGACACTGAACGTTGGACAACATGCCAACCACAAGGTTTCTTTCCATGGGGAAGGAGTTCTGATTTCTGCATCACCTTCAACCCTGGGCAGTGATTGGAGATAAGGTCTAGGTTCTGAAACCTGAAAACCGAGGTTGGGAAGAGATGACGACCTAAGGCCATGGCGGCTCAATGTGCTCAGTGTGCGGCCAGCTGTCTGGGAGGGTCCAGGGGGTCCAGGCTCAGGCTGTGTCAGAAAGGGCATTAGTGCCCTGGTCAGCCTATGTATTTGGGGTACAGCCATGGTCGGTGCAGTTTGATCCTCATTTGGGCTTACTGGGTAGTCCCAGAGGACAATGTTTTTCTTCTGGAGGGCTGGCAGAGTGCTGCATTGAAGTTCTGGATTGCCAAACTGGAGGGCTTGTGGGCCAGTAGTCTGACGACAAAAGTCTGAGAACACAAGCTAGGCTTAGGTTCTGGGTGAGGCCATGGCAGGCACAATCTACAGACCTGAATCGAGATCTCGTGCATCTGAAGTCAGGGCGAGGATCAGACTATCGCTCAGGTTGGAGTTTCTGTCCCTGATGGCCCCTTCATGAATGGGGGGGGGGCATCACGAGGCCATGGGTGTTTTCCCACGATGGGAGTTGTGAGAAGCTCCAAAATGCAGAGAGTCTTCTGCAGGACAATTGAGACCTGTTGTTTGGCTCCAGGCCAATGATTCTGAGCAGGGTTCTAAGGATGGATGGCTGGGTAGCCCACCTCGCATTCCAATTGTCTCCTAGCAACAAGACAGGTTAGATCTCCTGAATCTGTGGGGAGCAACCGAGGACGCTGAGTTGAAATGGACACCCCTGGGGATGGGTCCTAACGTGCTTTTGTGTCTATGGAGACCTTGGAATGAAGCGGTGGCACTGGGGCCCAAAAGGGTTCTCCTAAACAAAGGCTTTGACACAGCTCCAACGTGCAAGTGTCCCATGTGTAGATCAGATGTTTTCTGATGGGTGAGTCAAGAAACAGCTATATGCTGCTTTTGAAATCCAGGCCTCTGAGGAGAGATGCCTGGAAACCAAAGCAATGGATCTGATTAGTGCCTAGAGGCCTGTTCTTTCCTTTTTACCTCTGGAGACATCTGTCTATGGGTCTGAGTGCAGGTAGGTGCTCAGTTGGGCTCAGATTGCCCCTGTTTTTCCTGGGAAGCCACCACTATTGAGATGGATCAGGGACTTTGGAGGTTTATCCTATGAGAAGGGTTGTGGCCATTGGAATGGGCACACACAATTCCCTTGGAGAGGGCAAGTACAGTCCTCAGGTTTGGCTCCAGGGGCCTGAGCCTGTAGGTTGTGTAGGCCAGGGCTGTTTGGACAGTTGTCTGAAAACACAAACTCGGCTTATGTTTCGGGTCATAGGTATGGCAGAACTGATCTACAGACCATGAGGAGAACTCTTCGGGATTTGAAAGAAGGGCGAGTGTGAGGCTCTGCTCAAGTTTTTATCCTGGATATCGTGTCACTCATGGTCGTTGAATTTCTGGGTGACTTCATCGGAAATGGACGAGTCTTACTCTCTGGTGGTTTGGCCACATCCAAAGAGTTTGCGGTCATTCTGTGGGCTGGAAGAAGTCCGTTTTTTTTTGTTGTTGTTGTTGTTGTTGTTTTTTTCTTTTTTAACCTCAGGTGTCCCACCAAATGATGGATTCCAGAGTAGAGCCCTGGGGAGGGGCGACTGGACAATCAGAAATCTGGTTAAAAATTGGGGCCTAGGGACATGTCAAGCCCATTATGACATCTAATGGTCCAGCCACTGAGAGGACTTACTAGAGGACAGGACTCATGCTGAGGGTCACAATGCGTGTGTATGCCCTCATCGCACTCAAGAATGGGCGGGGCCTCAGGGTGAATGCTGGTTTCTCCTACACTGAACGTGCCAACCACAAGGATTCTTGCCATGGGTAAGGAGGAATTCTGATTTCTGCATCACACTCACCCCTGGGCAGTGATTGGAGATAAGGTCTCGGTTCTGAAGCCTGAAAACTGAGGTAGGGAAGAGATGATGACCTAAGGCCATGGCGGGTTTTATGTGCTCAGTGTGCGGTCAGCTTTCTGGGTGTTGGTTAGGAGCTCCGGGCTCAGGTTTGTTCGACAGTGCATTAGTGCCCAGGTTACACTATATAATTTGGGTAAAGTCGAGTGCTGTGTAGGTTTACCCTCATTTAAGGTGCCTGGGCAGCTCATGAGGCAATAATTTTTTTTCTAGAGGGCAGGCAGAGTGCTGCATTGTGGGTCCGGAATTGCCAAACTTGAGGGATTCGGGGCCAGGAGTGTGAGGACGGAAGTCTGAGAAGACAAGCTAGACTTGGGTTTCAGGGCGAGGGCATGGCAGGTACCCCCTGCAGATCTGAACCAATATCTCATGCATCTGAAGTCAGGGCGAGGATAAGACGTTGGCTCAGGTTGGAGTTTCTGAGCATGACGGCCGCTTCATGAAGGGAGCGGAATCTTGAGGCCATTGAGGTTTTCCCACGTTGGGAGTTGTGGGATGCCCCCTTCAAGGATTCCTTCTGCGGGACAATTGAGACCTGTTGGACAGCTCCAGGACATCCCATATGGAATGACTCCAGAGCATCGTTCGCGGATGGATGCCTGGGAATCCCGCCTCGCATTCCAATTGTCTCCTAGCAACAAGACAGTTTAGATCTGATGGCTCTGCCGGAGCAACCGCGGTGGCTGAGTTGAAATGGACTTTCCTGAGGATGGGTCCTAATGTGTTTTTGTGTCCATGAGGGCCTTGGAATGGGGCGGTGGCACCGGGACCCTGAAGTACTCTCCTAAGCTTTGGACATGGCTCCCATGCACAGGTTTCCTTGTGGAGACGAGATGCGTTCTGATGGGTGCCTCAGGAAAACCCCTATGCTCGTATTGGAATCAGGCTTTTGAGGACACATGCCTGTAACCCAAAGCAATGGATCCTATTATGGCCTAGGGTCCTGTCTGGTTCAATCTTCTTCTCTGGGGACATGCATCTATGGTATGAGTGGAGGTCGATTATCAGCTGGTGTCAGACAGCCCTTGTTTGTTCCGGGCGACCTACACTATTGGGATGGCCTCAGGGACTTTGGAGGTTTCTCCAAATTTGTACTATTTTGGACCATGTAATGGGCAGAATTCCCATGGATTGGTAGGCACAGTCCTAATGTGTGGCTCCAGGGGCCCAGCCTGCAGGGTGGTTGGCCCAAGACTTTGAGGACAGAAGTCTGAAAACACAAACTCAGCTTAGATTTGGGGACGTAGGTATGGCAGGCCCGATCTACAAACCATGAGAAGAACTCTTCAGGATATGAAGAAAGTGCGAGTCTGAGGCGCTTGCTCAGCTTTTGTCTCTGGATTTTGTATCAGCGATGGCCATGGAATGTCGGGGAGGCCTCATGGGCCATGGACGAATCTTCCTCTCTGAGGATTTGGCCCGATTCCCAATTGCTTTTCGTCAATCTGTGGGATGGGAGGACTCATTTCAGTTTTGTTACCTCAGGTGTCCCACCAAAAGAGGAATTCCAAAGCCAAGCCGTGGGGAAGACTGAAGGGTCAACCCGAACTATGGTTAAAAATTGGGGCCTAGGGGCATGGCAAGCCCAATATGCTATCTCTTCATCCAGCCACTGAGCGGCCTTACTTGAGGACTAGGCTCAGCCTGAGCGTCACAATGTGTGTTTGTGACCAATGTGGCCCGCGAGCATGGGCGGGGCCTCATGGGCCACACTGGTTTCAACGACACTGAACGTTGGACAACATGCCAACCACAAGGTTTCTTTCCATGGGGAAGGAGTTCTGATTTCTGCATCACCTTCAACCCTGGGCAGTGATTGGAGATAAGGTCTAGGTTCTGAAACCTGAAAACCGAGGTTGGGAAGAGATGACGACCTAAGGCCATGGCGGCTCAATGTGCTCAGTGTGCGGCCAGCTGTCTGGGAGGGTCCAGGGGGTCCAGGCTCAGGCTGTGTCAGAAAGGGCATTAGTGCCCTGGTCAGCCTATGTATTTGGGGTACAGCCATGGTCGGTGCAGTTTGATCCTCATTTGGGCTTACTGGGTAGTCCCAGAGGACAATGTTTTTCTTCTGGAGGGCTGGCAGAGTGCTGCATTGAAGTTCTGGATTGCCAAACTGGAGGGCTTGTGGGCCAGTAGTCTGACGACAAAAGTCTGAGAACACAAGCTAGGCTTAGGTTCTGGGTGAGGCCATGGCAGGCACAATCTACAGACCTGAATCGAGATCTCGTGCATCTGAAGTCAGGGCGAGGATCAGACGATCGCTCAGGTTGGAGTTTCTGTCCCTGATGGCCCCTTCATGAATGGGGGGGGGGATCACGAGGCCATGGGTGTTTTCCCACGATGGGAGTTGTGAGAAGCTCCAAAATGCAGAGAGTCTTCTGCAGGACAATTGAGACCTGTTGTTTGGCTCCAGGCCAATGATTCTGAGCAGGGTTCTAAGGATGGATGGCTGGGTAGCCCACCTCGCATTCCAATTGTCTCCTAGCAACAAGACAGGTTAGATCTCCTGGATCTGTGGGGAGCAACCGAGGACGCTGAGTTGAAATGGACACCCCTGGGGATGGGTCCTAACGTGCTTTTGTGTCTATGGAGACCTTGGTATGAAGCGGTGGCACTGGGGCCCAAAAGGGTTCTCCTAAACAAAGGCTTTGACACAGCTCCAACGTGCAAGTGTCCCATGTGTAGATGAGATGTTTTCTGATGGGTGAGTCAAGAAACAGCTATATGCTGCTTTTGAAATCCAGGCCTCTGAGGAGAGATGCCTGGAAACCAAAGCAATGGATCTGATTAGTGCCTAGGGGCCTGTTCTTTCCTTTTTACCTCTGGAGACATCTGTCTATGGGTCTGAGTGCAGGTAGGTGCTCAGTTGGGCTCAGATTGCCCCTGTTTTTCCTGGGAAGCCACCACTATTGAGATGGATCAGGGACTTTGGAGGTTTATCCTATGAGAAGGGTTGTGGCCATTGGAATGGGCACACACAATTCCCTTGGAGAGGGCAAGTACAGTCCTCAGGTTTGGCTCCAGGGGCCTGAGCCTGTAGGTTGTGTAGGCCAGGGCTGTTTGGACAGTTGTCTGAAAACACAAACTCGGCTTATGTTTCGGGTCATAGGTATGGCAGAACTGATCTACAGACCATGAGGAGAACTCTTCGGGATTTGAAAGAAGGGCGAGTGTGAGGCTCTGCTCAAGTTTTTATCCTGGATATCGTGTCACTCATGGTCGTTGAATTTCTGGGTGACTTCATCGGAAATGGACGAGTCTTACTCTCTGGTGGTTTGGCCACATCCAAAGAGTTTGCGGTCATTCTGTGGGCTGGAAGAAGTCCGTTTTTTGTTGTTGTTGTTGTTGTTGTTGTTGTTTTCTTTTTTAACCTCAGGTGTCCCACCAAATGATGGATTCCAGAGTAGAGCCCTGGGGAGGGGCGACTGGACAATCAGAAATCTGGTTAAAAATTGGGGCCTAGGGACATGTCAAGCCCATTATGACATCTAATGGTCCAGCCACTGAGAGGACTTACTAGAGGAAAGGACTCATGCTGAGGGTCACAATGCGTGTGTATGCCCTCATCGCACTCAAGAATGTGCGGGGCCTCAGGGTGAATGCTGGTTTCTCCTACACTGAACGTGCCAACCACAAGGATTCTTGCCATGGGTAAGGAGGAATTCTGATTTCTGCATCACACTCACCCCTGGGCAGTGATTGGAGATAAGGTCTCGGTTCTGAAGCCTGAAAACTGAGGTAGGGAAGAGATGATGACCTAAGGCCATGGCGGGTTTTATGTGCTCAGTGTGCGGTCAGCTTTCTGGGTGTTGGTTAGGAGCTCCGGGCTCAGGTTTGTTCGACAGTGCATTAGTGCCCAGGTTACACTATATAATTTGGGTAAAGTCGAGTGCTGTGTAGGTTTACCCTCATTTAAGGTGCCTGGGCAGCTCATGAGGCAATAATTTTTTTTCTAGAGGGCAGGCAGAGTGCTGCATTGTGGGTCCGGAATTGCCAAACTTGAGGGATTCGGGGCCAGGAGTGTGAGGACGGAAGTCTGAGAAGACAAGCTAGACTTGGGTTTCAGGGCGAGGGCATGGCAGGTACCCCCTGCAGATCTGAACCAATATCTCATGCATCTGAAGTCAGGGCGAGGATCAGACGTTGGCTCAGGTTGGAGTTTCTGAGCATGACGGCCGCTTCATGAAGGGAGCGGAATCTCGAGGCCATTGAGGTTTTCCCACGTTGGGAGTTGTGGGATGCCCCCTTCAAGGATTCCTTCTGCGGGACAATTGAGACCTGTTGGACAGCTCCAGGACATCCCATATGGAATGACTCCAGAGCATCGTTCGCGGATGGATGCCTGGGAATCCCGCCTCGCATTCCAATTGTCTCCTAGCAACAAGACAGTTTAGATCTGATGGCTCTGCCGGAGCAACCGCGGTGGCTGAGTTGAAATGGACTTTCCTGAGGATGGGTCCTAATGTGTTTTTGTGTCCATGAGGGCCTTGGAATGGGGCGGTGGCACCGGGACCCTGAAGTACTCTCCTAAGCTTTGGACATGGCTCCCATGCACAGGTTTCCTTGTGGAGACGAGATGCGTTCTGATGGGTGCCTCAGGAAAACCCCTATGCTCGTATTGGAATCAGGCTTTTGAGGACACATGCCTGTAACCCAAAGCAATGGATCCTATTATGGCCTAGGGTCCTGTCTGGTTCAATCTTCTTCTCTGGGGACATCCATCTATGGTATGAGTGGAGGTCGATTATCAGCTGGTGTCAGACAGCCCTTGTTTGTTCCGGGCGACCTACACTATTGGGATGGCCTCAGGGACTTTGGAGGCTTCTCCTAATTTGTACTATTTTGGACCATGGAATGGGCAGAATTCCCATGGATTGGTAGGCACAGTCCTAATGTGTGGCTCCAGGGGCCCAGCCTGAAGGGTGGTTGGCCCAAGACTTTGAGGACAGAAGTCTGAAAACACAAACTCAGCTTAGATTTGGGGACGTAGGTATGGCAGGCCCGATCTACAAACCATGAGAAGAACTCTTCAGGATATGAAGAAATTGCTAGTCTGAGGCGCTTGCTCAGGCTTTTGTCTCTGGATTTTGTATCAGCGATGGCCGTGGAATGTCGGGGAGACCTCATGGGCCATGGATGAATCTTCCTCTCTGAGGATTTGGCCCGATTCCCAATTGCTTTTCGTCAATCTGTGGGATGGGAGGACTCATTTCAGTTTTGTTACCTCAGGTGTCCCACCAAAAGAGGAATTCCAAAGCCAAGCCGTGGGGAAGACTGAAGGGACAACCCGAACTATGGTTAAAAATTGGGGCCTAGGGGCATGGCAAGCCCAATATGCTATCTCTTCATCCAGCCACTGAGCGGCCTTACTTGAGGACTAGGCTCAGCCTGAGCATCACAATGTGTGTTTGTGACCAATGTGGCCCGCGAGCATGGGCGGGGCCTCATGGGCCACACTGGTTTCAACGACACTGAACGTTGGACAACATGCCAACCACAAGGTTTCTTTCCATGGGGAAGGAGTTCTGATTTCTGCATCACCTTCAACCCTGGGCAGTGATTGGAGATAAGGTCTAGGTTCTGAAACCTGAAAACCGAGGTTGGGAAGAGATGACGACCTAAGGCCATGGCGGCTCAATGTGCTCAGTGTGCGGCCAGCTGTCTGGGAGGGTCCAGGGGGTCCAGGCTCAGGCTGTGTCAGAAAGGGCATTAGTGCCCTGGTCAGCCTATGTATTTGGGGTACAGCCATGGTCGGTGCAGTTTGATCCTCATTTGGGCTTACTGGGTAGTCCCAGAGGACAATGTTTTTCTTCTGGAGGGCTGGCAGAGTGCTGCATTGAAGTTCTGGATTGCCAAACTGGAGGGCTTGTGGGCCAGTAGTCTGACGACAAAAGTCTGAGAACACAAGCTAGGCTTAGGTTCTGGGTGAGGCCATGGCAGGCACAATCTACAGACCTGAATCGAGATCTCGTGCATCTGAAGTCAGGGCGAGGATCAGACGATCGCTCAGGTTGGAGTTTCTGTCCCTGATGGCCCCTTCATGAATGGGGGGGGGGGATCACGAGGCCATGGGTGTTTTCCCACGATGGGAGTTGTGAGAAGCTCCAAAATGCAGAGAGTCTTCTGCAGGACAATTGAGACCTGTTGTTTGGCTCCAGGCCAATGATTCTGAGCAGGGTTCTAAGGATGGATGGCTGGGTAGCCCACCTCGCATTCCAATTGTCTCCTAGCAACAAGACAGGTTAGATCTCCTGGATCTGTGGGGAGCAACCGAGGACGCTGAGTTGAAATGGACACCCCTGGGGATGGGTCCTAACGTGCTTTTGTGTCTATGGAGACCTTGGTATGAAGCGGTGGCACTGGGGCCCAAAAGGGTTCTCCTAAACAAAGGCTTTGACACAGCTCCAACGTGCAAGTGTCCCATGTGTAGATGAGATGTTTTCTGATGGGTGAGTCAAGAAACAGCTATATGCTGCTTTTGAAATCCAGGCCTCTGAGGAGAGATGCCTGGAAACCAAAGCAATGGATCTGATTAGTGCCTAGGGGCCTGTTCTTTCCTTTTTACCTCTGGAGACATCTGTCTATGGGTCTGAGTGCAGGTAGGTGCTCAGTTGGGCTCAGATTGCCCCTGTTTTTCCTGGGAAGCCACCACTATTGAGATGGATCAGGGACTTTGGAGGTTTATCCTATGAGAAGGGTTGTGGCCATTGGAATGGGCACACACAATTCCCTTGGAGAGGGCAAGTACAGTCCTCAGGTTTGGCTCCAGGGGCCTGATCCTGTAGGTTGTGTAGGCCAGGGCTGTTTGGACAGTTGTTTGAAAACACAAACTCGGCTTATGTTTCGGGTCATAGGTATGGCAGAACTGATCTACAGACCATGAGGAGAACTCTTCGGGATTTGAAAGAAGGGCGAGTGTGAGGCTCTGCTCAAGTTTTTATCCTGGATATCGTGTCACTCATGGTCATTGAATTTCTGGGTGACTTCATCGGAAATGGACGAGTCTTACTCTCTGGTGGTTTGGCCACATCCAAAGAGTTTGCGGTCATTCTGTGGGCTGGAAGAAGTCCGTTTTTTTTTTTTTTGTTGTTGTTGTTGTTGTTGTTGTTTTCTTTTTTAACCTCAGGTGTCCCACCAAATGATGGATTCCAGAGTAGAGCCCTGGGGAGGGGCGACTGGACAATCAGAAATCTGGTTAAAAATTGGGGCCTAGGGACATGTCAAGCCCATTATGACATCTAATGGTCCAGCCACTGAGAGGACTTACTAGAGGAAAGGACTCATGCTGAGGGTCACAATGCGTGTGTATGCCCTCATCGCACTCAAGAATGGGCGGGGCCTCAGGGTGAATGCTGGTTTCTCCTACACTGAACGTGCCAACCACAAGGATTCTTGCCATGGGTAAGGAGGAATTCTGATTTCTGCATCACACTCACCCCTGGGCAGTGATTGGAGATAAGGTCTCGGTTCTGAAGCCTGAAAACTGAGGTAGGGAAGAGATGATGACCTAAGGCCATGGCGGGTTTTATGTGCTCAGTGTGCGGTCAGCTTTCTGGGTGTTGGTTAGGAGCTCCGGGCTCAGGTTTGTTCGACAGTGCATTAGTGCCCAGGTTACACTATATAATTTGGGTAAAGTCGAGTGCTGTGTAGGTTTACCCTCATTTAAGGTGCCTGGGCAGCTCATGAGGCAATAATTTTTTTTCTAGAGGGCAGGCAGAGTGCTGCATTGTGGGTCCGGAATTGCCAAACTTGAGGGATTCGGGGCCAGGAGTGTGAGGACGGAAGTCTGAGAAGACAAGCTAGACTTGGGTTTCAGGGCGAGGGCATGGCAGGTACCCCCTGCAGATCTGAACCAATATCTCATGCATCTGAAGTCAGGGCGAGGATCAGACGTTGGCTCAGGTTGGAGTTTCTGAGCATGACGGCCGCTTCATGAAGGGAGCGGAATCTCGAGGCCATTGAGGTTTTCCCACGTTGGGAGTTGTGGGATGCCCCCTTCAAGGATTCCTTCTGCGGGACAATTGAGACCTGTTGGACAGCTCCAGGACATCCCATATGGAATGACTCCAGAGCATCGTTCGCGGATGGATGCCTGGGAATCCCGCCTCGCATTCCAATTGTCTCCTAGCAACAAGACAGTTTAGATCTGATGGCTCTGCCGGAGCAACCGCGGTGGCTGAGTTGAAATGGACTTTCCTGAGGATGGGTCCTAATGTGTTTTTGTGTCCATGAGGGCCTTGGAATGGGGCGGTGGCACCGGGACCCTGAAGTACTCTCCTAAGCTTTGGACATGGCTCCCATGCACAGGTTTCCTTGTGGAGACGAGATGCGTTCTGATGGGTGCCTCAGGAAAACCCCTATGCTCGTATTGGAATCAGGCTTTTGAGGACACATGCCTGTAACCCAAAGCAATGGATCCTATTATGGCCTAGGGTCCTGTCTGGTTCAATCTTCTTCTCTGGGGACATCCATCTATGGTATGAGTGGAGGTCGATTATCAGCTGGTGTCAGACAGCCCTTGTTTGTTCCGGGCGACCTACACTATTGGGATGGCCTCAGGGACTTTGGAGGCTTCTCCTAATTTGTACTATTTTGGACCATGGAATGGGCAGAATTCCCATGGATTGGTAGGCACAGTCCTAATGTGTGGCTCCAGGGGCCCAGCCTGCAGGGTGGTTGGCCCAAGACTTTGAGGACAGAAGTCTGAAAACACAAACTCAGCTTAGATTTGGGGACGTAGGTATGGCAGGCCCGATCTACAAACCATGAGAAGAACTCTTCAGGATATGAAGAAATTGCTAGTCTGAGGCGCTTGCTCAGGCTTTTGTCTCTGGATTTTGTATCAGCGATGGCCGTGGAATGTCGGGGAGACCTCATGGGCCATGGACGAATCTTCCTCTCTGAGGATTTGGCCCGATTCCCAATTGCTTTTCGTCAATCTGTGGGATGGGAGGACTCATTTCAGTTTTGTTACCTCAGGTGTCCCACCAAAAGAGGAATTCCAAAGCCAAGCCGTGGGGAAGACTGAAGTTCAACCCGAACTATGGTTAAAAATTGGGGCCTAGGGGCATGGCAAGCCCAATATGCTATCTCTTCATCCAGCCACTGAGCGGCCTTACTTGAGGACTAGGCTCAGCCTGAGCGTCACAATGTGTGTTTGTGACCAATGTGGCCCGCGAGCATGGGCGGGGCCTCATGGGCCACACTGGTTTCAACGACACTGAACGTTGGACAACATGCCAACCACAAGGTTTCTTTCCATGGGGAAGGAGTTCTGATTTCTGCATCACCTTCAACCCTGGGCAGTGATTGGAGATAAGGTCTAGGTTCTGAAACCTGAAAACCGAGGTTGGGAAGAGATGACGACCTAAGGCCATGGCGGCTCAATGTGCTCAGTGTGCGGCCAGCTGTCTGGGAGGGTCCAGGGGGTCCAGGCTCAGGCTGTGTCAGAAAGGGCATTAGTGCCCTGGTCAGCCTATGTATTTGGGGTACAGCCATGGTCGGTGCAGTTTGATCCTCATTTGGGCTTACTGGGTAGTCCCAGAGGACAATGTTTTTCTTCTGGAGGGCTGGCAGAGTGCTGCATTGAAGTTCTGGATTGCCAAACTGGAGGGCTTGTGGGCCAGTAGTCTGACGACAAAAGTCTGAGAACACAAGCTAGGCTTAGGTTCTGGGTGAGGCCATGGCAGGCACAATCTACAGACCTGAATCGAGATCTCGTGCATCTGAAGTCAGGGCGAGGATCAGACGATCGCTCAGGTTGGAGTTTCTGTCCCTGATGGCCCCTTCATGAATGGGGGGGGGCATCACGAGGCCATGGGTGTTTTCCCACGATGGGAGTTGTGAGAAGCTCCAAAATGCAGAGAGTCTTCTGCGGGACAATTGAGACCTGTTGATTGGCTCCAGGCCAATGATTCTGAGCAGGTTTCTAAGGATGGATGGCTGGGTAGCCCACCTCGCATTCCATTGTCTCCTAGCAACAAGACAGGTTAGATCTCCTGGATCTGTGGGGAGCAACCGAGGACGCTGAGTTGAAATGGACACCCCTGGGGATGGGTCCTAACGTGCTTTTGTGTCTATGGAGACCTTGGTATGAAGCGGTGGCACTGGGGCCCAAAAGGGTTCTCCTAAACAAAGGCTTTGACACAGCTCCAACGTGCAAGTGTCCCATGTGTAGATGAGATGTTTTCTGATGGGTGAGTCAAGAAACAGCTATATGCTGCTTTTGAAATCCAGGCCTCTGAGGAGAGATGCCTGGAAACCAAAGCAATGGATCTGATTAGTGCCTAGGGGCCTGTTCTTTCCTTTTTACCTCTGGAGACATCTGTCTATGGGTCTGAGTGCAGGTAGGTGCTCAGTTGGGCTCAGATTGCCCCTGTTTTTCCTGGGAAGCCACCACTATTGAGATGGATCAGGGACTTTGGAGGTTTATCCTATGAGAAGGGTTGTGGCCATTGGAATGGGCACACACAATTCCCTTGGAGAGGGCAAGTACAGTCCTCAGGTTTGGCTCCAGGGGCCTGATCCTGTAGGTTGTGTAGGCCAGGGCTGTTTGGACAGTTGTTTGAAAACACAAACTCGGCTTATGTTTCGGGTCATAGGTATGGCAGAACTGATCTACAGACCATGAGGAGAACTCTTCGGGATTTGAAAGAAGGGCGAGTGTGAGGCTCTGCTCAAGTTTTTATCCTGGATATCGTGTCACTCATGGTCATTGAATTTCTGGGTGACTTCATCGGAAATGGACGAGTCTTACTCTCTGGTGGTTTGGCCACATCCAAAGAGTTTGCGGTCATTCTGTGGGCTGGAAGAAGTCCGTTTTTGTTGTTGTTGTTGTTGTTGTTGTTGTTGTTGTTTTCTTTTTTAACCTCAGGTGTCCCACCAAATGATGGATTCCAGAGTAGAGCCCTGGGGAGGGGCGACTGGACAATCAGAAATCTGGTTAAAAATTGGGGCCTAGGGACATGTCAAGCCCATTATGACATCTAATGGTCCAGCCACTGAGAGGACTTACTAGAGGAAAGGACTCATGCTGAGGGTCACAATGCGTGTGTATGCCCTCATCGCACTCAAGAATGGGCGGGGCCTCAGGGTGAATGCTGGTTTCTCCTACACTGAACGTGCCAACCACAAGGATTCTTGCCATGGGTAAGGAGGAATTCTGATTTCTGCATCACACTCACCCCTGGGCAGTGATTGGAGATAAGGTCTCGGTTCTGAAGCCTGAAAACTGAGGTAGGGAAGAGATGATGACCTAAGGCCATGGCGGGTTTTATGTGCTCAGTGTGCGGTCAGCTTTCTGGGTGTTGGTTAGGAGCTCCGGGCTCAGGTTTGTTCGACAGTGCATTAGTGCCCAGGTTACACTATATAATTTGGGTAAAGTCGAGTGCTGTGTAGGTTTACCCTCATTTAAGGTGCCTGGGCAGCTCATGAGGCAATAATTTTTTTTCTAGAGGGCAGGCAGAGTGCTGCATTGTGGGTCCGGAATTGCCAAACTTGAGGGATTCGGGGCCAGGAGTGTGAGGACGGAAGTCTGAGAAGACAAGCTAGACTTGGGTTTCAGGGCGAGGGCATGGCAGGTACCCCCTGCAGATCTGAACCAATATCTCATGCATCTGAAGTCAGGGCGAGGATCAGACGTTGGCTCAGGTTGGAGTTTCTGAGCATGACGGCCGCTTCATGAAGGGAGCGGAATCTCGAGGCCATTGAGGTTTTCCCACGTTGGGAGTTGTGGGATGCCCCCTTCAAGGATTCCTTCTGCGGGACAATTGAGACCTGTTGGACAGCTCCAGGACATCCCATATGGAATGACTCCAGAGCATCGTTCGCGGATGGATGCCTGGGAATCCCGCCTCGCATTCCAATTGTCTCCTAGCAACAAGACAGTTTAGATCTGATGGCTCTGCCGGAGCAACCGCGGTGGCTGAGTTGAAATGGACTTTCCTGAGGATGGGTCCTAATGTGTTTTTGTGTCCATGAGGGCCTTGGAATGGGGCGGTGGCACCGGGACCCTGAAGTACTCTCCTAAGCTTTGGACATGGCTCCCATGCACAGGTTTCCTTGTGGAGACGAGATGCGTTCTGATGGGTGCCTCAGGAAAACCCCTATGCTCGTATTGGAATCAGGCTTTTGAGGACACATGCCTGTAACCCAAAGCAATGGATCCTATTATGGCCTAGGGTCCTGTCTGGTTCAATCTTCTTCTCTGGGGACATCCATCTATGGTATGAGTGGAGGTCGATTATCAGCTGGTGTCAGACAGCCCTTGTTTGTTCCGGGCGACCTACACTATTGGGATGGCCTCAGGGACTTTGGAGGCTTCTCCTAATTTGTACTATTTTGGACCATGGAATGGGCAGAATTCCCATGGATTGGTAGGCACAGTCCTAATGTGTGGCTCCAGGGGCCCAGCCTGCAGGGTGGTTGGCCCAAGACTTTGAGGACAGAAGTCTGAAAACACAAACTCAGCTTAGATTTGGGGACGTAGGTATGGCAGGCCCGATCTACAAACCATGAGAAGAACACTTCAGGATATGAAGAAATTGCTAGTCTGAGGCGCTTGCTCAGGCTTTTGTCTCTGGATTTTGTATCAGCGATGGCCGTGGAATGTCGGGGAGACCTCATGGGCCATGGACGAATCTTCCTCTCTGAGGATTTGGCCCGATTCCCAATTGCTTTTCGTCAATCTGTGGGATGGGAGGACTCATTTCAGTTTTGTTACCTCAGGTGTCCCACCAAAAGAGGAATTCCAAAGCCAAGCCGTGGGGAAGACTGAAGGGTCAACCCGAACTATGGTTAAAAATTGGGGCCTAGGGGCATGGCAAGCCCAATATGCTATCTCTTCATCCAGCCACTGAGCGGCCTTACTTGAGGACTAGGCTCAGCCTGAGCGTCACAATGTGTGTTTGTGACCAATGTGGCCCGCGAGCATGGGCGGGGCCTCATGGGCCACACTGGTTTCAACGACACTGAACGTTGGACAACATGCCAACCACAAGGTTTCTTTCCATGGGGAAGGAGTTCTGATTTCTGCATCACCTTCAACCCTGGGCAGTGATTGGAGATAAGGTCTAGGTTCTGAAACCTGAAAACCGAGGTTGGGAAGAGATGACGACCTAAGGCCATGGCGGCTCAATGTGCTCAGTGTGCGGCCAGCTGTCTGGGAGGGTCCAGGGGGTCCAGGCTCAGGCTGTGTCAGAAAGGGCATTAGTGCCCTGGTCAGCCTATGTATTTGGGGTACAGCCATGGTCGGTGCAGTTTGATCCTCATTTGGGCTTACTGGGTAGTCCCAGAGGACAATGTTTTTCTTCTGGAGGGCTGGCAGAGTGCTGCATTGAAGTTCTGGATTGCCAAACTGGAGGGCTTGTGGGCCAGTAGTCTGACGACAAAAGTCTGAGAACACAAGCTAGGCTTAGGTTCTGGGTGAGGCCATGGCAGGCACAATCTACAGACCTGAATCGAGATCTCGTGCATCTGAAGTCAGGGCGAGGATCAGACGATCGCTCAGGTTGGAGTTTCTGTCCCTGATGGCCCCTTCATGAATGGGGGGGGGATCACGAGGCCATGGGTGTTTTCCCACGATGGGAGTTGTGAGAAGCTCCAAAATGCAGAGAGTCTTCTGCAGGACAATTGAGACCTGTTGTTTGGCTCCAGGCCAATGATTCTGAGCAGGGTTCTAAGGATGGATGGCTGGGTAGCCCACCTCGCATTCCAATTGTCTCCTAGCAACAAGACAGGTTAGATCTCCTGGATCTGTGGGGAGCAACCGAGGACGCTGAGTTGAAATGGACACCCCTGGGGATGGGTCCTAACGTGCTTTTGTGTCTATGGAGACCTTGGAATGAAGCGGTGGCACTGGGGCCCAAAAGGGTTCTCCTAAGCAAAGGCTTTGACACAGCTCCAACGTGCAAGTGTCCCATGTGTAGATGAGATGTTTTCTGATGGGTGAGTCAAGAAACAGCTATATGCTGCTTTTGAAATCCAGGCCTCTGAGGAGAGATGCCTGGAAACCAAAGCAATGGATCTGATTAGTGCCTAGGGGCCTGTTCTTTCCTTTTTACCTCTGGGGACATCTGTCTATGGGTCTGAGTGCAGGTAGGTGCTCAGTTGGGCTCAGATTGCCCCTGTTTTTCCTGGGAAGCCACCACTATTGAGATGGATCAGGGACTTTGGAGGTTTATCCTATGAGAAGGGTTGTGGCCATTGGAATGGGCACACACAATTCCCTTGGAGAGGGCAAGTACAGTCCTCAGGTTTGGCTCCAGGGGCCTGAGCCTGTAGGTTGTGTAGGCCAGGGCTGTTTGGACAGTTGTTTGAAAACACAAACTCGGCTTATGTTTCGGGTCATAGGTATGGCAGAACTGATCTACAGACCATGAGGAGAACTCTTCGGGATTTGAAAGAAGGGCGAGTGTGAGGCTCTGCTCAAGTTTTTATCCTGGATATCGTGTCACTCAGGGTCATTGAATTTCTGGGTGACTTCATCGGAAATGGACGAGTCTTACTCTCTGGTGGTTTGGCCACATCCAAAGAGTTTGCGGTCATTCTGTGGGCTGGAAGAAGTCCGTTTTTTTTTTTGTTGTTGTTGTTGTTGTTGTTGTTTTCTTTTTTAACCTCAGGTGTCCCACCAAATGATGGATTCCAGAGTAGAGCCCTGGGGAGGGGCGACTGGACAATCAGAAATCTGGTTAAAAATTGGGGCCTAGGGACATGTCAAGCCCATTATGACATCTAATGGTCCAGCCACTGAGAGGACTTACTAGAGGAAAGGACTCATGCTGAGGGTCACAATGCGTGTGTATGCCCTCATCGCACTCAAGAATGGGCGGGGCCTCAGGGTGAATGCTGGTTTCTCCTACACTGAACGTGCCAACCACAAGGATTCTTGCCATGGGTAAGGAGGAATTCTGATTTCTGCATCACACTCACCCCTGGGCAGTGATTGGAGATAAGGTCTCGGTTCTGAAGCCTGAAAACTGAGGTAGGGAAGAGATGATGACCTAAGGCCATGGCGGGTTTTATGTGCTCAGTGTGCGGTCAGCTTTCTGGGTGTTGGTTAGGAGCTCCGGGCTCAGGTTTGTTCGACAGTGCATTAGTGCCCAGGTTACACTATATAATTTGGGTAAAGTCGAGTGCTGTGTAGGTTTACCCTCATTTAAGGTGCCTGGGCAGCTCATGAGGCAATAATTTTTTTTCTAGAGGGCAGGCAGAGTGCTGCATTGTGGGTCCGGAATTGCCAAACTTGAGGGATTCGGGGCCAGGAGTGTGAGGACGGAAGTCTGAGAAGACAAGCTAGACTTGGGTTTCAGGGCGAGGGCATGGCAGGTACCCCCTGCAGATCTGAACCAATATCTCATGCATCTGAAGTCAGGGCGAGGATCAGACGTTGGCTCAGGTTGGAGTTTCTGAGCATGACGGCCGCTTCATGAAGGGAGCGGAATCTCGAGGCCATTGAGGTTTTCCCACGTTGGGAGTTGTGGGATGCCCCCTTCAAGGATTCCTTCTGCGGGACAATTGAGACCTGTTGGACAGCTCCAGGACATCCCATATGGAATGACTCCAGAGCATCGTTCGCGGATGGATGCCTGGGAATCCCGCCTCGCATTCCAATTGTCTCCTAGCAACAAGACAGTTTAGATCTGATGGCTCTGCCGGAGCAACCGCGGTGGCTGAGTTGAAATGGACTTTCCTGAGGATGGGTCCTAATGTGTTTTTGTGTCCATGAGGGCCTTGGAATGGGGCGGTGGCACAGGGACCCTGAAGTACTCTCCTAAGCTTTGGACATGGCTCCCATGCACAGGTTTCCTTGTGGAGACGAGATGCGTTCTGATGGGTGCCTCAGGAAAACCCCTATGCTCGTATTGGAATCAGGCTTTTGAGGACACATGCCTGTAACCCAAAGCAATGGATCCTATTATGGCCTAGGGTCCTGTCTGGTTCAATCTTCTTCTCTGGGGACATCCATCTATGGTATGAGTGGAGGTCGATTATCAGCTGGTGTCAGACAGCCCTTGTTTGTTCCGGGCGACCTACACTATTGGGATGGCCTCAGGGACTTTGGAGGTTTCTCCTAATTTGTACTATTTTGGACCATGGAATGGGCAGAATTCCCATGGATTGGTAGGCACAGTCCTAATGTGTGGCTCCAGGGGCCCAGCCTGCAGGGTGGTTGGCCCAAGACTTTGAGGACAGAAGTCTGAAAACACAAACTCAGCTTAGGTTTGGGGACGTAGGTATGGCAGGCCCGATCTACAAACCATGAGAAGAACTCTTCAGGATATGAAGAAATTGCTAGTCTGAGGCGCTTGCTCAGGCTTTTGTCTCTGGATTTTGTATCAGCGATGGCCGTGGAATGTCGGGGAGGCCTCATGGGCCATGGACGAATCTTCCTCTCTGAGGATTTGGCCCGATTCCCAATTGCTTTTCGTCAATCTGTGGGATGGGAGGACTCATTTCAGTTTTGTTACCTCAGGTGTCCCACCAAAAGAGGAATTCCAAAGCCAAGCCGTGGGGAAGACTGAAGGGACAACCCGAACTATGGTTAAAAATTGGGGCCTAGGGGCATGGCAAGCCCAATATGCTATCTCTTCATCCAGCCACTGAGCGGCCTTACTTGAGGACTAGGCTCAGCCTGAGCGTCACAATGTGTGTTTGTGACCAATGTGGCCCGCGAGCATGGGCGGGGCCTCATGGGCCACACTGGTTTCAACGACACTGAACGTTGGACAACATGCCAACCACAAGGTTTCTTTCCATGGGGAAGGAGTTCTGATTTCTGCATCACCTTCAACCCTGGGCAGTGATTGGAGATAAGGTCTAGGTTCTGAAACCTGAAAACCGAGGTTGGGAAGAGATGACGACCTAAGGCCATGGCGGCTCAATGTGCTCAGTGTGCGGCCAGCTGTCTGGGAGGGTCCAGGGGGTCCAGGCTCAGGCTGTGTCAGAAAGGGCATTAGTGCCCTGGTCAGCCTATGTATTTGGGGTACAGCCATGGTCGGTGCAGTTTGATCCTCATTTGGGCTTACTGGGTAGTCCCAGAGGACAATGTTTTTCTTCTGGAGGGCTGGCAGAGTGCTGCATTGAAGTTCTGGATTGCCAAACTGGAGGGCTTGTGGGCCAGTAGTCTGACGACAAAAGTCTGAGAACACAAGCTAGGCTTAGGTTCTGGGTGAGGCCATGGCAGGCACAATCTACAGACCTGAATCGAGATCTCGTGCATCTGAAGTCAGGGCGAGGATCAGACGATCGCTCAGGTTGGAGTTTCTGTCCCTGATGGCCCCTTCATGAATGGGGGGGGGCATCACGAGGCCATGGGTGTTTTCCCACGATGGGAGTTGTGAGAAGCTCCAAAATGCAGAGAGTCTTCTGCGGGACAATTGAGACCTGTTGATTGGCTCCAGGCCAATGATTCTGAGCAGGGTTCTAAGGATGGATGGCTGGGTAGCCCACCTCGCATTCCAATTGTCTCCTAGCAACAAGACAGGTTAGATCTCCTGGATCTGTGGGGAGCAACCGAGGACGCTGAGTTGAAATGGACACCCCTGGGGATGGGTCCTAACGTGCTTTTGTGTCTATGGAGACCTTTGAATGAAGCGGTGGCACTGGGGCCCAAAAGGGTTCTCCTAAACAAAGGCTTTGACACAGCTCCAACGTGCAAGTGTCCCATGTGTAGATGAGATGTTTTCTGATGGGTGAGTCAAGAAACAGCTATATGCTGCTTTTGAAATCCAGGCATCTGAGGAGAGATGCCTGGAAACCAAAGCAATGGATCTGATTAGTGCCTAGGGGCCTGTTCTTTCCTTTTTACCTCTGGAGACATCTGTCTATGGGTCTGAGTGCAGGTAGGTGCTCAGTTGGGCTCAGATTGCCCCTGTTTTTCCTGGGAAGCCACCACTATTGAGATGGATCAGGGACTTTGGAGGTTTATCCTATGAGAAGGGTTGTGGCCATTGGAATGGGCACACACAATTCCCTTGGAGAGGGCAAGTACAGTCCTCAGGTTTGGCTCCAGGGGCCTGAGCCTGTAGGTTGTGTAGGCCAGGGCTGTTTGGACAGTTGTCTGAAAACACAAACTCGGCTTATGTTTCGGGTCATAGGTATGGCAGAACTGATCTACAGACCATGAGGAGAACTCTTCGGGATTTGAAAGAAGGGCGAGTGTGAGGCTCTGCTCAAGTTTTTATCCTGGATATCGTGTCACTCATGGTCGTTGAATTTCTGGGTGACTTCATCAGAAATGGACGAGTCTTACTCTCTGGTGGTTTGGCCACATCCAAAGAGTTTCCGGTCATTCTGTGGGCTGGAAGAAGTCCGTTTTTTTTGTTGTTGTTGTTGTTGTTTTTTTTTTCTTTTTTAACCTCAGGTGTCCCACCAAATGATGGATTCCAGAGTAGAGCCCTGGGGAGGGGCGACTGGACAATCAGAAATCTGGTTAAAAATTGGGGCCTAGGGACATGTCAAGCCCATTATGACATCTAATGGTCCAGCCACTGAGAGGACTTACTAGAGGACAGGACTCATGCTGAGGGTCACAATGCGTGTGTATGCCCTCATCGCACTCAAGAATGGGCGGGGCCTCAGGGTGAATGCTGGTTTCTCCTACACTGAACGTGCCAACCACAAGGATTCTTGCCATGGGTAAGGAGGAATTCTGATTTCTGCATCACACTCACCCCTGGGCAGTGATTGGAGATAAGGTCTCGGTTCTGAAGCCTGAAAACTGAGGTAGGGAAGAGATGATGACCTAAGGCCATGGCGGGTTTTATGTGCTCAGTGTGCGGTCAGCTTTCTGGGTGTTGGTTAGGAGCTCCGGGCTCAGGTTTGTTCGACAGTGCATTAGTGCCCAGGTTACACTATATAATTTGGGTAAAGTCGAGTGCTGTGTAGGTTTACCCTCATTTAAGGTGCCTGGGCAGCTCATGAGGCAATAATTTTTTTTCTAGAGGGCAGGCAGAGTGCTGCATTGTGGGTCCGGAATTGCCAAACTTGAGGGATTCGGGGCCAGGAGTGTGAGGACGGAAGTCTGAGAAGACAAGCTAGACTTGGGTTTCAGGGCGAGGGCATGGCAGGTACCCCCTGCAGATCTGAACCAATATCTCATGCATCTGAAGTCAGGGCGAGGATCAGACGTTGGCTCAGGTTGGAGTTTCTGAGCATGACGGCCGCTTCATGAAGGGAGCAGAATCTCGAGGCCATTGAGGTTTTCCCACGTTGGGAGTTGTGGGATGCCCCCTTCAAGGATTCCTTCTGCGGGACAATTGAGACCTGTTGGACAGCTCCAGGACATCCCATATGGAATGACTCCAGAGCATCGTTCGCGGATGGATGCCTGGGAATCCCGCCTCGCATTCCAATTGTCTCCTAGCAACAAGACAGTTTAGATCTGATGGCTCTGCCGGAGCAACCGCGGTGGCTGAGTTGAAATGGACTTTCCTGAGGATGGGTCCTAATGTGTTTTTGTGTCCATGAGGGCCTTGGAATGGGGCGGTGGCACCGGGACCCTGAAGTACTCTCCTAAGCTTTGGACATGGCTCCCATGCACAGGTTTCCTTGTGGAGACGAGATGCGTTCTGATGGGTGCCTCAGGAAAACCCCTATGCTCGTATTGGAATCAGGCTTTTGAGGACACATGCCTGTAACCCAAAGCAATGGATCCTATTATGGCCTAGGGTCCTGTCTGGTTCAATCTTCTTCTCTGGGGACATCCATCTATGGTATGAGTGGAGGTCGATTATCAGCTGGTGTCAGACAGCCCTTGTTTGTTCCGGGCGACCTACACTATTGGGATGGCCTCAGGGACTTTGGAGGTTTCTCCTAATTTGTACTATTTTGGACCATGGAATGGGCAGAATTCCCATGGATTGGTAGGCACAGTCCTAATGTGTGGCTCCAGGGGCCCAGCCTGCAGGGTGGTTGGCCCAAGACTTTGAGGACAGAAGTCTGAAAACACAAACTCAGCTTAGGTTTGGGGACGTAGGTATGGCAGGCCCGATCTACAAACCATGAGAAGAACTCTTCAGGATATGAAGAAATTGCTAGTCTGAGGCGCTTGCTCAGGCTTTTGTCTCTGGATTTTGTATCAGCGATGGCCGTGGAATGTCGGGGAGGCCTCATGGGCCATGGACGAATCTTCCTCTCTGAGGATTTGGCCCGATTCCCAATTGCTTTTCGTCAATCTGTGGGATGGGAGGACTCATTTCAGTTTTGTTACCTCAGGTGTCCCACCAAAAGAGGAATTCCAAAGCCAAGCCGTGGGGAAGACTGAAGGGACAACCCGAACTATGGTTAAAAATTGGGGCCTAGGGGCATGGCAAGCCCAATATGCTATCTCTTCATCCAGCCACTGAGCGGCCTTACTTGAGGACTAGGCTCAGCCTGAGCGTCACAATGTGTGTTTGTGACCAATGTGGCCCGCGAGCATGGGCGGGGCCTCATGGGCCACACTGGTTTCAACGACACTGAACGTTGGACAACATGCCAACCACAAGGTTTCCTTCCATGGGGAAGGAGTTCTGATTTCTGCATCACCTTTAACCCTGGGCAGTGATTGGAGATAAGGTCTAGGTTCTGAAACCTGAAAACCGAGGTTGGGAAGAGATGACGACCTAAGGCCATGGCGGCTCAATGTGCTCAATGTGCGGCCAGCTGTCTGGGAGGGTCCAGGGGGTCCAGGCTCAGGCTGTGTCAGAAAGGGCATTAGTGCCCTTGTCAGCCTATGTATTTGGGGTACAGCCATGGTCGGTTCAGTTTGATCCTCATTTGGGCTTACTGGGTAGTCCCAGAGGACAATGTTTTTCTTCTGGAGGGCCGGCAGAGTGCTGCATTTTAGTTCTGGATTGCCAAACTGGAGGGCTTGTGGGCCAGTAGTCTGACGACAAAAGTCTGAGAACACAAGCTAGGCTTAGGTTCTGGGTGAGGCCATGGCAGGCACAATCTACAGACCTGAATCGAGATCTCGTGCATCTGAAGTCAGGGCGAGGATCAGACGATCGCTCAGGTTGGAGTTTCTGTCCCTGATGGCCCCTTCATGAATGGGGGGGGGGGGATCACGAGGCCATGGGTGTTTTCCCACGATGGGAGTTGTGAGAAGCTCCAAAATGCAGAGAGTCTTCTGCAGGACAATTGAGACCTGTTGTTTGGCTCCAGGCCAATGATTCTGAGCAGGGTTCTAAGGATGGATGGCTGGGTAGCCCACCTCGCATTCCAATTGTCTCCTAGCAACAAGACAGGTTAGATCTCCTGGATCTGTGGGGAGCAACCGAGGACGCTGAGTTGAAATGGACACCCCTGGGGATGGGTCCTAACGTGCTTTTGTGTCTATGGAGACCTTGGAATGAAGCGGTGGCACTGGGGCCCAAAAGGGTTCTCCTAAACAAAGGCTTTGACACAGCTCCAACGTGCAAGTGTCCCATGTGTAGATGAGATGTTTTCTGATGGGTGAGTCAAGAAACAGCTATATGCTGCTTTTGAAATCCAGGCCTCTGAGGAGAGATGCCTGGAAACCAAAGCAATGGATCTGATTAGTTTCTAGGGGCCTGTTCTTTCCTTTTTACCTCTGGAGACATCTGTCTATGGGTCTGAGTGCAGGTAGGTGCTCAGTTGGGCTCAGATTGCCCCTGTTTTTCCTGGGAAGCCACCACTATTGAGATGGATCAGGGACTTTGGAGGTTTATCCTATGAGAAGGGTTGTGGCCATTGGAATGGGCACACACAATTCCCTTGGAGAGGGCAAGTACAGTCCTCAGGTTTGGCTCCAGGGGCCTGAGCCTGTAGGTTGTGTAGGCCAGGGCTGTTTGGACAGTTGTCTGAAAACACAAACTCGGCTTATGTTTCGGGTCATAGGTATGGCAGAACTGATCTACAGACCATGAGGAGAACTCTTCGGGATTTGAAAGAAGGGCTAGTGTGAGGCTCTGCTCAAGTTTTTGTCTCTGGATATCGTGTCACTCATGGTCGTTGAATTTCTGGGTGACTTCATGGGAAATGGACGAGTGTTACTCTCTGGTGGTTTGGCCACGTCCAAAGAGTTTGCGGTCATTCTGTGGGCTGGAAGAAGTCCGTTTTTTTTTTTTTTTTTTTTTTTGTTGTTGTTGTTTTATTCTTTTTTAACCTCAGGTGTCCCACCAAATGATGGATTCCAGAGTAGAGCCCTGGGGAGGGGCGACTGGACAATCAGAAATCTGGTTAAAAATTGGGGCCTAGGGACATGTCAAGCCCATTATGACATCTAATGGTCCAGCCACTGAGAGGACTTACTAGAGGACAGGACTCATGCTGAGGGTCACAATGCGTGTGTATGCCCTCATCGCACTCAAGAATGGGCGGGGCCTCAGGGTGAATGCTGGTTTCTCCTACACTGAACGTGCCAACAACAAGGATTCTTGCCATGGGTAAGGAGGAATTCTGATTTCTGCATCACACTCACCCCTGGGCAGTGATTGGAGATAAGGTCTCGGTTCTGAAGCCTGAAAACTGAGGTAGGGAAGAGATGATGACCTAAGGCCATGGCGGGTTTTATGAGCTCAGTGTGCGGTCAGCTTTCTGGGTGTTGGTTAGGAGCTCCGGGCTCAGGTTTGTTCGACAGTGCATTAGTGCCCAGGTTACACTATATAATTTGGGTAAAGTCGAGTGCTGTGTAGGTTTACCCTCATTTAAGGTGCCTGGGCAGCTCATGAGGCAATAATTTTTTTTCTAGAGGGCAGGCAGAGTGCTGCATTGTGGGTCCGGAATTGCCAAACTTGAGGGCTTTGGGGCCAGGAGTGTGAGGACGGAAGTCTGAGAAGACAAGCTAGACTTGGGTTTCAGGGCGAGGGCATGGCAGGTACCCCCTGGAGGTCTGAACCAATATCTCATGCATCTGAAGTCAGGGCGAGGATCAGACGTTGGCTCAGGTTGGAGTTTCTGAGCATGACGGCCGCTTCATGAAGGGAGCGGAATCTCGAGGCCATTGAGGTTTTCCTACGTTGGGAGTTGTGGGATGCCCCCTTCAAGGATTCCTTCTGCGGGACAATTGAGACCCTTTGGACAGTTCCAGGATATCCCATATGGAATGACTCCAGAACACCGTTCGCGGATGTATGCCTGGGAAGCCCTCCTCGCATTCCAATTGTCTCCTAGCACAAGACAGTTTAGATCTGATGGCTCTGCCGGAGCAACCGGGGTGGCTGAGTTGAAATGGACTTTCCTGAGGATGGGTCCTAATGTGTTTTTGTGTCCATGAGGGCCTTGGAATGGGGCGGTGGCACCGGGACCCTGAAGTACTCTCCTAAGCTTTGGACATGGCTCCCATGCACAGGTTTCCTTGTGTAGACGAGATGAGTTCTGATGGGTGCCTCAGGAAAACCCCTATGCTCGTATTGGAATCAGGCTTTTGAGGACACATGCCTGTAACCCAAAGCAATGGATCCTATTATGGCCTAGGGTCCTGTCTGGTTCAATCTTCTTCTCTGGGGACATCCATCTATGGTATGAGTGGAGGGTGATTATCAGCTGGTGTCAGACAGCCCTTGTTTGTTCCGGGCGACCTACACTATTGGGATGGCCTCAGGGACTTTGGAGGTTTCTCCTAATTTGTACAATTTTGGACCATGGAATGGGCAGAATTCCCATGGATTGGTAGGCACAGTCCTAATGTGTGGCTCCAGGAGCCCAGCCTGCAGGGTGGTTGGCCCAAAACCTTGAGGACAGAAGTCTGAAAACACAAACTCAGCTTAGGTTTGGGGACGTAGGTATGGCAGGCCCGATCTACAAACCATGAGAAGAACTCTTCAGGATATGAAGAAATTGCTAGTCTGAGGCGCTTGCTCAGGCTTTTGTCTCTGGATTTTGTATCAGCGATGGCCGTGGAATGTCGGGGAGGCCTCATGGGCCATGGACGAATCTTCCTCTCTGAGGATTTGGCCCGATTCCCAATTGCTTTTCGTCAATCTGTGGGATGGGAGGACTCATTTCAGTTTTGTTACCTCAGGTGTCCCACCAAAAGAGGAATTCCAAAGCCAAGCCGTGGGGAAGACTGAAGGGACAACCCGAACTATGGTTAAAAATTGGGGCCTAGGGGCATGGCAAGCCCAATATGCTATCTCTTCATCCAGCCACTGAGCGGCCTTACTTGAGGACTAGGCTCAGCCTGAGCGTCACAATGTGTGTTTGTGACCAATGTGGCCCGCGAGCATGGGCGGGGCCTCATGGGCCACACTGGTTTCAACGACACTGAACGTTGGACAACATGCCAACCACAAGGTTTCCTTCCATGGGGAAGGAGTTCTGATTTCTGCATCACCTTTAACCCTGGGCAGTGATTGGAGATAAGGTCTAGGTTCTGAAACCTGAAAACCGAGGTTGGGAAGAGATGACGACCTAAGGCCATGGCGGCTTGATGTGCTCATGTGCGGCCAGCTGTCTGGGAGGGTCCAGGGGGTCCAGGCTCAGGCTGTGTCAGAAAGGGCATTAGTGCCCTGGTCAGCCTATGTATTTGGGGTACAGCCATGGTCGGTGCAGTTTGATCCTCATTTGGGCTTACTGGGTAGTCCCAGAGGACAATGTTTTTCTTCTGGAGGGCCGGCAGAGTGCTGCATTGTAGTTCTGGATTGCCAGACTGGAAAGCTTGTGGGCCAGTAGTCTGACGACAAAAGTCTGAGAACACAAGCTAGGCTTAGGTTCTGGGTGAGGCCATGGCAGGCACAATCTACAGACCTGAATCGAGATCTCGTGCATCTGAAGTCCTGGCAAGGATCAGACGATCGCTCAGGTTGGAGTTTCTGTCCCTGATGGCCCCTTCATGAATGGGGGGGGGCATCACGAGGCCATGGGTGTTTTCCCACGATGGGAGTTGTGAGAAGCTCCAAAATGCAGAGAGTCTTCTGCAGGACAATTGAGACCTGTTGTTTGGCTCCAGGCCAATGATTCTGAGCAGGGTTCTAAGGATGGATGGCTGGGTAGCCCACCTCGCATTCCAATTGTCTCCTAGCAACAAGACAGGTTAGATCTCCTGGATCTGTGGGGAGCAACCGAGGACACTGAGTTGAATTAGACACACCTAGGATGGGTCCTAACGTGCTTTTGTGTCTAAGGAGACCTTGGAATGAAGCGGTGGCACTGGGGCCCTAAAGGGTTCTCCTAAACAAAGGCTTTGACACAGCTCCAACGTGCAAGTGTCCCATGTGTAGATGAGATGTTTTCTGATGGGTGAGTCAAGAAACAGCTATATGCTGCTTTTGAAATCCAGGCCTCTGAGGAGAGATGCCTGGAAACCAAAGCAATGGATCTGATTAGTGCCTAGGGGCCTGTTCTTTCCTTTTTACCTCTGGGGACATCTGTCTATGGGTCTGAGTGCAGGTAGGTGCTCAGTTGGGCTCAGATTGCCCCTGTTTTTCCTGGAAAGCCACCACTATTGAGATGGATCAGGGACTTTGGAGGTTTATTCTATGAGAAGGGTTGTGGCCATTGGAATGGGCACACACAATTCCCTTGGAGAGGGCAAGTACAGTCCTCAGGTTTGGCTCCAGGGGCCTGAGCCTGTAGGTTGTGTAGGCCAGGGCTGTTTGGACAGTTGTCTGAAAACAGAAACTCGGCTTATGTTTCGGGTCATAGGTATGGCAGAACTGATCTACAGACCATGAGGAGAACTCTTCGGGATTTGAAAGAAGGGCGAGTGTGAGGCTCTGCTCAAGTTTTTATCCTGGATATCGTGTCACTCATGGTCGTTGAATTTCTGGGTGACTTCATGGGAAATGGACGAGTCTTACTCTCTGTTGGTTTGGCCCCGTCCAAAGAGTTTGCGGTCATTCTGTGGGCTGGAAGAAGTCCGTTTTTTTTTTTTTTTTTTTTTTTTGTTGTTTTATTCTTTTTTAACCTCAGGTGTCCCACCAAATGATGGATTCCAGAGTAGAGCCCTGGGGAGGGGCGACTGGACAATCAGAAATCTGGTTAAAAATTGGGGCCTAGGGACATGTCAAGCCCATTATGACATCTAATGATCCAGCCACTGAGAGGACTTACTAGAGGACAGGACTCATGCTGAGGGTCACAATGCGTGTGTATGCCCTCATCGCACTCAAGAATGGGCGGGGCCTCAGGGTGAATGCTGGTTTCTCCTACACTGAACGTGCCAACCACAAGGATTCTTGCCATGGGTAAGGAGGAATTCTGATTTCTGCATCACACTCACCCCTGGGCAGTGATTGGAGATAAGGTCTCGGTTCTGAAGCCTGAAAACTGAGGTAGGGAAGAGATGATGACCTAAGGCCATGGCGGGTTTTATGTGCTCAGTGTGCGGTCAGCTTTCTGGGTGTTGGTTAGGAGCTCCGGGCTCAGGTTTGTTCGACAGTGCATTAGTGCCCAGGTTACACTATATAATTTGGGTAAAGTCGAGTGCTGTGTAGGTTTACCCTCATTAAAGGTGCCTGGGCAGCTCATGAGGCAATAGTTTTTTTTCTAGAGGGCAGGCAGAGTGCTGCATTGTGGGTCCGGAATTGCCAAACTTGAGGGCTTTGGGGCCAGGAGTGTGAGGACGGAAGTCTGAGAAGACAAGCTAGACTTGGGTTTCAGGGCGACGGCACAGCAGGTACCCCCTGCACATCTGAACCAATATCTCATGCATCTGAAGTCAGGGCGAGGATCAGACGTTGGCTCAGGTTGGAGTTCCTGAGCATGATGGCTGCTTCATGAAGGAGCGGAATCTCGAGGCCATTGAGGTTTTCCCACGTTGGGAGTTGTGGGATGCCCCCTTCAAGGATTCCTTCTGCGGGACAATTGAGACCTGTTGGACAGCTCCAGGACATCCCATATGGAATGACTCCAGAGCACCTTTCGCGGATGGATGCCTGGGAAGCCCGCCTCGCATTCCAATTGTCTACTAGCAACAAGACAGTTTAGATCTGATGGCTCTGCCGGAGCAACCGCGGTGGCTGAGTTGAAATGGACTTTCCTGAGGATGGGTCCTAATGTGTTTTTGTGTCCATGAGGGCCTTGGAATGGGGCGGTGGCACCGGGACCCTGAAGTACTCTCCTAAGCTTTGGACATGGCTCCCATGCACAGGTTTACTTGTGGAGACGAGATGAGTTCTGATGGGTGCCTCAGGAAAACCCCTATGCTCGTATTGGAATCAGGCTTTTGAGGACACATGTCTGTAACCCAAAGCAATGGATCCTATTATGGCCTAGGGTCCTGTTTGGTTCAATCTTCTTCTCTGGGGACATCCATCTATGGTATGAGTGGAGGTCGATTATCAGCTGGTGTCAGACAGCCCTTGTTTGTTCCGGGCGACCTACACTATTGGGATGGCCTCAGGGACTTTGGAGGTTTCTCCTAATTTGTACAATTTTGGACCCTGGAATGGGCAGAATTCCCATGGATTGGTAGGCACAGTCCTAATGTGTGGCTCCAGGGGCCCAGCCCGGAGGGTGTGGGGCCCAAGACTTTGAGGACAGAAGTCTGAAAACACAAACTCAGCTTAGGTTTGGGGACGTAGGTATGGCAGGCCCGATCTACAAACCATGAGAAGAACTCTTCAGGATATGAAGAAATTGCTAGTCTGAGGCGCTTGCTCAGGCTTTTGTCTCTGGATTTTGTATCAGCGATGGCCGTGGAATGTCGGGGAGGCCTCATGGGCCATGGACGAATCTTCCTCTCTGAGGATTTGGCCCGATTCCCAATTGCTTTTCGTCAATCTGTGGGATGGGAGGACTCATTTCAGTTTTGTTACCTCAGGTGTCCCACCAAAAGGGGAATTCCAAAGCCAAGCCGTGGGGAAGACTGAAGGGTCAACCCGAACTATGGTTAAAAATTGGGTCCTAGGGGCATGGCAAGCCCAATATGCTATCTCTTCATCCAGCCACTGAGCGGCCTTACTTGAGGACTGGGCTCAGCCTGAGCGTCACAATGTGTGTTTGTGACCAATGTGTCCCGCGAGCATGGGCGGGGCCTCATGGGCCACACTGGTTTCAACTACACTGAACGTTGGACAACATGCCAACCACAAGGTTTCTTGCCATGGCGAAGGAGTTCTGATTTCTGCATCACCTTCAACCCTGGGCAGTGATTGGAGATAAGGTCTAGGTTCTGAAACCTGAAAACCGAGGTTGGGAAGAGATGACGACCTAAGGCCATGGCGGCTCTATGTGCTCACTGTGCGGCTAGCTGTCTGGGAGGGTCCAGGGGGTCCAGGCTCAGGCTGTGTCAGAAAGGGCATTAGTGCCCTGGTCAGCCTATGTATTTGGGGTACAGCCATGGTCGGTGCAGGTTGATCCTCATTTGGGGTTACTGGGTAGCCCCAGAGGACAATGTTTTTCTTCTGGAGGGCCAGCAGAGTGCTGCATTGTAGTTCTGGATTGCCAAACTGGAGGGCTTGTGGGCCAGTAGTCTGACGACAAAAGTCTGAGAACACAAGCTAGGCTTAGGTTTCTGGGTGAGGCCATGGCAAGCACAATCTACAGACCTGAATCGAGATCTCGTGCATCTGAAGTCAGGACGAGGATCAGACGATCACTCAGGTTGGAGTTTCTGACCCTGATGGCCCCTTCATGAATGGGGGGGGGGCATTACGAGGCCATGGGTGTTTTCCCAAGATAGGAGTTGTGAGAAGCTCCAAACTGCAGAGAGTCTTCTGAAGGACAATTGAGACCTGTTGTTTGGCTCCAGGCCAATGATTCTGAGCAGGGTTCTAAGGATGGATGGCTGGGTAGCCCACCTCGCATTCCAATTGTCTCCTAGCAACAAGACAGGTTAGATCTCCTGGATCTGTGGGCAGCTACTGAGGATGCTGAGTTGAAATGGACACCCCTGGTGATGGGTCCTAATGTGCTTTTGTGTCTATGGAGACCTTGGAATGAAGCGGTGGCACTGGGGCGCTAAAGGGTAATCCTAAACAAAGGATTTGACACAGCTCCAACGTGCAAGTTTCCCATGTGTAGATGAGATGTTTTCTGATGGGTGAGTCAAGAAACAGCTGTATGCTGCTTTTGAAATCCAGGCCTCTGAGGAGAGATGCCTGGAAACCAAAGCAATGGATCTGATTAGTGCCTAAGGGCCTGTTCTTTCCTTTTTACCTCTGGGGACATCTGTCTATGGGTCTGAGTGCAGGTGGGTACTCAGTTGGGCTCGGATTGCCCCTGTTTTTCCTGGGAAGCCACCACTATTGAGATGGATCAGGGACTTTGGAGGTTTATCCTATGAGAAGGGTTGTGGCCATTGGAATGGGCACACACAATTCCCTTGGAGAGGGCAAGTACAGTCCTCAGGTTTGGCTCCAGGGGCCTGAGCCTGTAGGTTGTGTAGGGCAGGGCTGTTTGGACAGTTGTCTGAAAACACAAACTCGGCTTATGTTTCGGGTCATAGGTATGGCAGGACTGATCTACAGACCATGAGGAGAACTCTTCGGGATTTGAAAGAAGGGCTAGTGTGAGGCTCTGCTCAAGTTTTTGTCTCTGGAAATCGTGTCACTCATGGTCGTGGAATTTCTGGGTGACTTAATGGGAAATGGACGAGTCTTACTCTCTGGTGGTTTGGCCCCGTCCAAAGATTTTGAGGTCATTCTGTGGGCTGGAAGAAATCCGTTTTTTTTTTTTTGTAGTTTTTTTCTTTTTGAACCTCAGGTGTCCCACCAAATGATGGATTCCAGAGTAGAGCCCTGGGGAGGGGCGACTGGACAATCAGAAATCTGGTTAAAAATTGGGGCCTAGGGACATGTCAAGCCCATTATGACATCTAATGGTCCAGCCACGGAGAGGACTAACTAGAGGACAGGACTCATGCTTAGGGTCACAATGCGTGTGTATGCCCTCGTCGCACTCAAGAATGGGCGGGGCCTCAGGGTGAATGCTGGTTTCTCCTACACTGAACTTTGTACAACGTGCCACCCACAAGGGTTCTTGCCATGGGTAAGGAGGAGTTTGGTTTCTGCATCAAACTCTCCCCTGGGCAGTGATTGGAGATAAGGTCTCGGTTCTGAAGCCTGAAAACTGAGGTAGGGAAGAGATGATGACCTAAGGCCATGGCGGGTTTTATGTGCTCAGTGTGCGGTCAGCTTTCTGGGTGTTGGTCAGGAGGTCCGGGCTCAGGTTGTGTTCGACAGTGCATTAGTGCCCAGGTTAGACTATATAATTTGGGTAAAGTCGAGTGCTGTGTAGGTTTACCCTCATTAAAGGTGCCTGTGCAGCTCATGAGGCAATAGGTTTTTTTTCTCGAGGGCAGGCAGAGTGCTGCATTGTGGGTCCGGAGTTGCTAAACTTGAGGGCTTTGGGGCCAGGAGTGTGAGGACGGAAGTCTGAGAAGACAAGCTAGACTTGGGTTTCAGGGCGAGGGCACGGCAGGTACCCCCTTCACATCTGAACCAATATCTCATGCATCTGATGTCAGGGCGAGGATCAGACGTTGGCTCAGGTTGGAGTTCCTGAGCATGACGGCCGCTTCATGAAGGAGCGGAATCTCGAGGCCATTGAGGTTTTCCCACGTTGGGAGTTGTGGGATGCCCCCTTCAAGGATTCCTTCTGTGGGACAATTGAGACCTGTTGGACAGCTCTAGGACATCCCACATGGATGACTCCAGAGCATCGTTCGCGGATGGATGCCTGGGTATCCCGCCTCACATTCCAATTGTCTCCTAGCAACAAGACAGTTTAGATCTGATGGCTCTGCCGGAGCAACCGCGGTGGCTGAGTTGAAATGGACTTTCCTGAGGATGGGTCCTAATGTGTTTTTGTGTCCATGAGGGCCTTGGAATGGGGCGGTGGCACCGGGACCCTGAAGTACTCTCCTAAGCTTTGGACATGGCTCCCATGCACAGGTTTCCTTGTGGAGACGAGATGAGTTCTGATGGGTGCCTCAGGAAAACCCCTATGCTCGTATTGGAATCAGGCTTTTGAGGACACATGCCTGTAACCCAAAGCAATGGATCCTATTATGGCCTAGGGTCCTGTCTGGTTCAATCTTCTTCTCTGGGGACATCCATCTATGGTATGAGTGGAGGTCGATTATCAGCTGGTGTCAGACAGCCCTTGTTTGTTCCGGGCGACCTACACTATTGGGATGGCCTCAGGGACTTTGGAGGTTTCTCCTAATTTGTACTATTTTGGACCATGGAATGGGCAGAATTCCCATGGATTGATAGGCACAGTCCTAATGTGTGGCTCCAGGGGCCCAGCCTGCAGGGTGGTTGGCCCAAGACTTTGAGGACAGAACTCTGAAAACACAAACTCAGCTTAGATTTGGGGACGTAGGTATGGCAGGCCCGATCTACAAACCATGAGAAGAACTCTTCAGGATATGAAGAAATTTCTAGTCTGAGGCGCTTGCTCAGGCTTTTGTCTCTGGATTTTGTATCAGCGATGGCCGTGGGATGTCGGGGAGGCCTCATGGGCCATGGACGAATCTTCCTCTCTGAGGATTTGGCCCGATTCCCAATTGCTTTTCGTCAATCTGTGGGATGGGAGGACTCATTTCAGTTTTGTTACCTCAGGTGTCCCACCAAAAGAGGAATTCCAAAGCCAAGCCGTGGGGAAGACTGAAGGGTCAACCAGAACTATGGTTAAAAATTGGGGCCTAGGGGCATGGCAAGCCCAATATGCTATCTCTTCATCCAGCCACTGAGCGGCCTTACTTGAGGACTAGGCTCAGCCTGAGCGTCACAATGTGTGTTTGTGACCAATGTGGCCCGCGACCATGGGCGGGGCCTCATGGGCCACACTGGTTTCAACGACACTGAACGTTGGACAACATGCCAACCACAAGGTTTCCTTCCATGGGGAAGGAGTTCTGATTTCTGCATCACCTTCAACCCTGGGCAGTGATTGGAGATAAGGTCTAGGTTCTGAAACCTGAAAACCGAGGTTGGGAAGAGATGACGACCTAAGGCCATGGCGGCTCAATGTGCTCAGTGTTCGGCCAGCTGTCTGGGAGGGTCCAGGGGGTCCAGGCTCAGGCTGTGTCAGAAAGGGCATTAGTGCCCTGGTCAGCCTATGTATTTGGGGTACAACCATGGTCGGTGCAGTTTAATCCTCATTTGGGCTTACTGGGTAGTCCCAGAGGACAATGTTTTTCTTCTGGAGGGCTGGCAGAGTGCTGCATTGTAGTTCTGGATTGCCAAACTGGAGGGCTTGTGGGCCAGTATTCTGACGACAAAAGTCTGAGAACACAAGCTAGGCTTAGGTTCTGGGTGAGGCCATGGCAGGCACAATCTACAGACCTGAATCGAGATCTCGTGCATCTGAAGTCAGGGCGAGGATCAGACGATCGCTCAGGTTGGAGTTTCTGTCCCTGATGGCCCCTTCATGAATGGGGGGGGGCATCACGAGGCCATGGGTGTTTTCCCACGATGGGAGTTGTGAGAAGCTCCAAAATGCAGAGAGTCTTCTGCAGGACAATTGAGACCTGTTGTTTGGCTCCAGGCCAATGATTCTGAGCAGGGTTCTAAGGATGGATGGCTGGGTAGCCCACCTCGCATTCCAATTGTCTCCTAGCAACAAGACAGGTTAGATCTCCTGGATCTGTGGGCAGCTACTGAGGATGCTGAGTTGAAATGGACACCCCTGGTGATGGGTCCTAATGTGCTTTTGTGTCTATGGAGACCTTGGAATGAAGCGGTGGCACTGGGGCGCTAAAGGGTAATCCTAAACAAAGGATTTGACACAGCTCCAACGTGCAAGTTTCCCATGTGTAGATGAGATGTTTTCTGATGGGTGAGTCAAGAAACAGCTGTATGCTGCTTTTGAAATCCAGGCCTCTGAGGAGAGATGCCTGGAAACCAAAGCAATGGATCTGATTAGTGCCTAAGGGCCTGTTCTTTCCTTTTTACCTCTGGGGACATCTGTCTATGGGTCTGAGTGCAGGTGGGTACTCAGTTGGGCTCGGATTGCCCCTGTTTTTCCTGGGAAGCCACCACTATTGAGATGGATCAGGGACTTTGGAGGTTTATCCTATGAGAAGGGTTGTGGCCATTGGAATGGGCACACACAATTCCCTTGGAGAGGGCAAGTACAGTCCTCAGGTTTGGCTCCAGGGGCCTGAGCCTGTAGGTTGTGTAGGCCAGGGCTGTTTGGACAGTTGTCTGAAAACACAAACTCGGCTTATGTTTCGGGTCATAGGTATGGCAGGACTGATCTACAGACCATGAGGAGAACTCTTCGGGATTTGAAAGAAGGGCTAGTGTGAGGCTCTGCTCAAGTTTTTGTCTCTGGAAATCGTGTCACTCATGGTCGTGGAATTTCTGGGTGACTTAATGGGAAATGGACGAGTCTTACTCTCTGGTGGTTTGGCCCCGTCCAAAGAGTTTGAGGTCATTCTGTGGGCTGGAAGAATTCGTTTTTTTTTTTTTTTTGTAGTTTTTTTTCTTTTTTAACCTCAGGTGTCCCACCAAATGATGGATTCCAGAGTAGAGCCCTGGGGAGGGGCGACTGGACAATCAGAAATCTGGTTAAAAATTGGGGCCTAGGGACATGTCAAGCCCATTATGACATCTAATGGTCCAGCCACGGAGAGGACTAACTAGAGGACAGGACTCATGCTGAGGGTCACAATGCGTGTGTATGCCCTCGTCGCACTCAAGAATGGTCGGGGCCTCAGGGTGAATGCTGGTTTCTCCTACACTGAACGTTGTACAACGTGCCACCCACAAGGGTTCTTGCCATGGGTAAGGAGGAGTTTGATTTCTGCATCACACTCACCCCTGGGCAGTGATTGGAGATAAGGTCTCGGTTCTGAAGCCTGAAAACTGAGGTAGGGAAGAGATGATGACCTAAGGCCATGGCGGGTCTTATGTGCTCAGTGTGCGGTCAGCTTTCTGGGTGTTGGTCAGGAGGTCCGGGCTCAGGTTGTGTTCGACAGTGCATTAGTGCCCAGGTTAGACTATATAATTTGGGTAAAGTCGAGTGCTGTGTAGGTTTACCCTCATTAAAAGTGCCTGGGCAGCTCATGAGGCAATAGTTTTTTTTTTTCTAGAGGGCAGGCAGAGTGCTGCATTGTGGGTCCGGAATTGCCAAACTTGAGGGCTTTGGGGCCAGGAGTGTGAGGACGGAAGTCTGAGAAGACAAGCTAGACTTGGGTTTCAGGGCGAGGGCACGGCAGGTACCCCCTGCACATCTGAACCAATATCTCATGCATCTGAAGTCAGGGCGAGGATCAGACGTTGGCTCAGGTTGGAGTTCCTGAGCATGACGGCCGCTTCATGAAGGAACGGAATCTCGAGGCCATTGAGGTTTTCCCACGTTGGGAGTTGTGGGATGCCCCCTTCAAGGATTCCTTCTGCGGGACAATTGAGACCTGTTGGACAGCTCCAGGACATCCCATATGGAATGACTCCAGAGCACCTTTCGCGGATGGTTGCCTGGGAAGCCCGCCTCGCATTCCAATTGTCTCCTAGCAACAAGACAGTTTAGATCTGATGGCTCTGCGGGAGCAACCGGGGTGGCTGAGTTGAAATGGACTTTCCTGAGGATGGGTCCTAATGTGTTTTTGTGTCCATGAGGGCCTTGGAATGGGGCGGTGGCACCGGGACCCTGAAGTACTCTCCTAAGCTTTGGACATGGCTCCCATGCACAGGTTTCCTTGTGGAGACGAGATGAGTTCTGATGGGTGCCTCAGGAAAACCCCTATGCTCGTATTGGAATCAGGCTTTTGAGGACACCTGCCTGTAACCCAAAGCAATGGATCCTATTATGGCCTTGGGTCCTGTCTGGTTCAATCTTCTTCTCTGGGTACATCCATCTATGGTATGAGTGGAGTTCGATTATCAGCTGGTGTCAGACAGCCCTTGTTTGTTCCGGGCGACCTACACTATTGGGATGGCCTCAGGGACTTTGGAGGTTTCTCCTAATTTGTATGATTTTGGACCCTGGAATGGGCAGAATTCCCATGGATTGGTAGGCACAGTCCTAATGTGTGGCTCCAGGGGCCCAGCCCGGAGGGTGTGGGGCCCAAGATTTTGAGGACAGAAGTCTGAAAACACAAACTCAGCTTAGGTTTGGGGACGTAGGTATGGCAGGCCCGATCGACAAACCATGAGAAGAACTCTTCAGGATATGAAGAAAGTGCGAGTCTGAGGCGCTTGCTCAGGCTTTTGTCTCTGGATTTTGTATCATCGATGGCCGTGGAATGTCGGGGAGGCCTCATGGGCCATGGACGAATCTTCCTCTCTGAAAATTTGGCACGATTCCCAATCGCTTTTCGTCAAACTGTGGGATGGGAGGACTCATTTCAGTTTTGTTACCTCAGGTGTCCCACCAAAAGGGGAATTCCAAAGCCAAGCCGTGGGGAAGACTGAAGGGTCAACCCGAACTATGGTTAAAAATTGGGGCCTAGGGTCATGGCAAGCCCAATATGCTATCTCTTCATCCAGCCACTGAGCGGCCTTACTTGAGGACTGGGCTCAGCCTGAGCGTCACAATGTGTGTTTGTGACCAATGTGTCCCGCGAGCATGGGCGGGGCCTCATGGGCCACACTGGTATCAACTACATTGAACGTTGGACAACATGCCAACCACAAGGTTTCTTGCCATGGGGAAGGAGTTCTGATTTCTGCATCACCTTCAACCCTGGGCAGTGATTGGAGATAAGGTCTAGGTTCTGAAACCTGAAAACCGAGGTTGGGAAGAGATGACGACCTAAGGCCATGGCGGCTCTATGTGCTCACTGTGCGGCTAGCTGTCTGGGAGGGTCCAGGGGGTCCAGGCTCAGGCTGTGTCAGAAAGGGCATTAGTGCCCTGGTCAGCCTATGTATTTGGGGTACAGCCATGGTCGGTGCAGGTTGATCCTCATTTGGGGTTACATAGCCCCAGAGGACAATGTTTTTCTTCTGGAGGGCCGGCAGAGTGCTGCATTGTAGTTCTGGATTGCCAAACTGGAGGGCTTGTGGGCCAGTAGTCTTACGACAAAAGTCTGAGAACACAAGCTAGGCATAGGTTTCTGGGTGAGGCCATGGCAAGCACAATCTACAGACCTGAATCGAGATCTCGTGCATCTGAAGTCAGGGCGAGGATCAGACGATCACTCAGGTTGGAGTTTCTGTCCCTGATGGCCCCTTCATGAATGGGGGGGGGCATCACGAGGCCATGGGTGTTTTCCCACGATGGGAGTTGTGAGAAGCTCCAAACTGCAGAGAGTCTTCTGCAGGACAATTGAGACCTATCTTTTGGCTCCAGGCCAATGATTCTGAGCAGGGTTCTAAGGATGGATGGCTGGGTAGCCCACCTCGCATTCCAATTGTCTCCTAGCAACAAGACAGGTTAGATCTCCTGGATCTGTGGGCAGCTACTGAGGATGCTGAGTTGAAATGGACACCCCTGGTGATGGGTCCTAACGTGCTTTTGTGTCTATGGAGACCTTGGAATGAAGCGGTGGCACTGGGGCGCTAAAGGGTTCTCCTAAACAAAGGATTTGACACAGCTCCAACGTGCAAGTTTCCCATGTGTAGATGAGATGTTTTCTGATGGGTGAGTCAAGAAACAGCTGTATGCTGCTTTAGAAATCCAGGCCTCTGAGGAGAGATGCCTGGAAACCAAAGCAAAGGATCTGATTAGTGCCTAGGGGCCTGTTCTTTCCTTTTTACCTCTGGGGACATCTGTCCATGGGTCTGAGTGCAGGTGGGTACTCAGTTGGGCTCGGATTGCCCCTGTTTTTCCTGGGAAGCCACCACTATTGAGATGGATCAGGGACTTTGGAGGTTTATCCTATGAGAAGGGTTGTGGCCATTGGAATGGGCACACACAATTCCGTTGGAGAGGGCAAGTACAGTCCTCAGGTTTGGCTCCAGGGGCCTGAGCCTGTAGGTTGTGTAGGCCAGGGCTGTTTGGACAGTTGTCTGAAAACACAAACTCGGCTTATGTTTCGGGTCATAGGTATGACAGGACTGATTTACAGGCCATGAGGAGAACACTTCGGGATTTGAAAGAAGGGCAATGTGAGGCTCCTGCTCACGTTTTTGTCTCTGGATATCGTGTTACTCATGGTCGTTGAATTTCTGGGTGACTTCATGGGAAATGGGCGAGTGTTAAGCTCTGGTGGATTGGCCCCGTCCAAAGATTTTAGTATCATTCTGTGGGCTGGAAGACGTCCGTTTTTTTTTTTTTATTGTTGTTTTTTTTTCTTTTTTAACCTCAGATGTCCCAAAAAATGAGGGATTCCAGAGTAGAGCCCTGGGTTGGGGCGACTGGACCATCAGAAATCTGGTTAAAAATTGGGGCCTAGGGACATGTCAAGCCCATTATGACATCTAATGGTGCAGCCACTGAGAGGACTTACTAGAGGACAGGACTCATGATGAGGGTCACAATGCGTGTGTATGCCCTCGTCGCACTCAAGAATTGGCGGGGCCTCAGGGTGAATGCTGGTTTCTCCTACACTGAAGGTTGGACAACGTGCCAACCACAAGGGTTCTTGCCATGGGTAAGGAGGAGTTCTGATATCTGCATCACACTCACCCCTGGGCAGTGATTGGAGATAAGGTCTCGGTTCTGAAGCCTGAAAACTGATGTAGGGAAGAGATGATGACCTAAGGCCATGGCGGGTTTTATGTGCTCAGTGTGCGGTCAGCTTTCTGGGTGTTGGTCAGGAGGTCCGGGCTCAGGTTGTGTTCGACAGTGCATTAGTGCCCAGGTTAGACTATATAATTTGGGTAAAGTCGAGTGCTGTGTAGGTTTACCCTCATTTAAGGTGCCTGGGCAGGTCATGAGGCAATAATTTTTTTTTCTAGAGGGCAGGCAGAGTGCTGCATTGTGGGTCCGGAATTGCCAAACTTGAGGGCTTCGGGGCCAGGAGTGTGAGGATGGAAGTCTGAGAAGACAAGCTAGACTTGGGTTTCAGGGCGAGGGCACGGCAGGTACCCCATGCAGATCTGAACCAATATATCATGCATCTGAAGTCAGGGCGAGGATCAGACGTTGGCTCAGTTTGGAGTTTCTGTGCATGACGGCCCCTTCATGAAGGGAGCGGAATCTCGAGGCCATGGAGATTTTCCACGTTGGTAGTTGTGCGATTCCCCCTTCAAGGATTCCTTCTGCGGGACAATTGAGACCTGGTGGAAACTCCAGGACTTCCCATATGGAATGACTCCAGAGCACCGTTCGAGTATGGAAGCCTGGGAAGTCCGCCTCGCATTCCAATTGTCTCCTAGCAACAAGACAGTTTAGCTCTAATGGATATGCGGGAGCAACCGGGGTGGCTGAGTTGAAATGGACTTTCCTGAGGATGGGTCCTAATGTGTTTTTGTGTCCATGAGGGCCTTGGAATGGGGCGATGGCACCGGGACCCTGAAGTATTCTCCTAAGCTTTTGACATAGCTCCCATGCACAAGATTCCTTGTGGAGACGAGATTTGTTCTGATGGGTGCCTCAGGAAATCCCCTCTGCTGATATTGGAATCCGGGCTTTTGAGGAGACATGCCTGTAAACCAAAGCAATGGATCCGATAATGGCCTCGGGTCCTGTCTGGTTCAATCTTCTTCTCTGGGGATATCCATCTATGGTATGAGTGGAGGTAGATGCTCAGCTGGTATCAACCGCCTTTTTTTGTCCCGGGCGACCTACACTATTGGGATGGCCTCAGGGACTTTGGAGGGTTCTACTAATTTGTACGATTTTTGACAATGGAATGTGCAGAATTCCCATGGATTGGGTGGGCGCAGTCCTAATGTGTGGCTCCAGGGGCCCCAGCCTGGAGGGAGTGTGGCCTAGAACTTTGAGGACAGAAGTCTGAAAACACAAACTCAGCTTAGGTTTGGGGACGTAGGTATGGCACGCCCGATCTACAAACCAGGAGAAGAACTCTTCAGGATATGAAGAATGAGAGAGTCTGAGGCGCATGCTCAGGCTTTTTCTCTGGATTTTGAATCACCGATGGCCGTGGAATGTTGGGGAGGCCTCATGGGCCATGGAAGAATCTTCCTCTCTGTGGATTTGGCGCGATCCCAATTGTTTCTCGTCAATCTGTGGGATGGGAGGACTCCTTTCAGGTTTGTTACCTAAGGTGTCCCACCAAAAGAGGAATTCCAAAGCAGAGCCCTGGCGAAGATTGAAGGGACAAACCGAACTATGGTTAAAACTTGGGGCCTAGGGGCATGACAAGCCCAATATGCTGTCTCTTCATCCAGCCACTGAGAGGTCTTACCTGAAGACTGGGCTCAGGCTGAGGGTCACAATGTGTGTTTGTGACCAATGTGGCCCGCAAGCATGGGCAGGGCCTCATGGGCCACACTGGTTTCTACTACAATGAATGTTGGACAACATTCCAACCACAAGGTTTCTTACCATGGGGAAAGAGTTCTGATTTTGCATCATTTTGAAACCAGGGCAGTGATTGGAGATCAGGTCTAGGTTCTGAAGCCTGGAAACCGAGGTTGAGAAGCGATGATGACCTAAGGCCATGGCGTGTCCGATGTGCTCAGTGTGCGGCCAGCTGTCTGGGTGGGGCCAGGAGGTCCAGGCTCAGGATGGGTCAGAAAGGGCAATAGTGCCCAGATCAGCCTATATATTTGGGGTACAGCCACATGGCGTGCAGGTTGATCCTCATTTGTGGTTTCTGGGTAGCCCGAGAGGGCAAACTTTTTTTTCTGGAGGGCAGGCAGAGTGTGGCATTGTATTTCTGGATTGCCAAACTGGAGGGCTATTGGTCCAGTAGTCTGAGGACGGAAGTCTGAGAACCCAAGCAAGGCCTAGGTTTCTGGGTGAGGATATGGCAGGCACAATCTACAGACCTCCATCGAGATCTCGTGCATCTGAAGTCAGGGCAAGGATCACGATCGCTCAGGTTGGTCTTTCTGTCCCTTATGGCCCCTTCTTGAAGGGGGGGTGGATCACGAGGCCATGGGGGTTTTCCCACGATGGGAGTTGTGAGAAGCTCCAAACTGCCAAGATTCTTCTGCAGGACAATTGAGACCTGTTGGTTGGCTCCAGGCCAACGATTCCGAGCAGGGTTCTAAGGATGGATGGCTGGGTAGCCCACCTCGCATTCCAATTGTCTCCAAGCAACAAGACAGGTTAGATCTGCTGGATGTGGGGGAGCACCCGAGGAGGCTGAGTTGACATGGACTCTCCTGTGGATGTGTCCAAATATGTTTTTGTGTCTATGGAGACCTTGGAATAAAGCGGTGGCACTGGGGCCCTGAAGGTTTCTCCTAAACAGAGGCTTTGACACAGCTCCAACGTGCATGTTTCCCATGTGTAGATGAGATTTGTTCTGATGGGTGAGTCAAGAAACAGCCATATGCTGGTATTGAAATCCAGGCCTCTGAGGAGAGATGCCTGGAAACCAAAGCAATGGATCCGATTAGTGCCTAGGGGCCTGTTCGTTCCTTTTTACCTCTGGGGACATCAGTCTACGGGTCTGAGTGCAGGTAGGTGCTCCGATGGGCTCATATTGCCCCTGTTTGTCCTGGGAAGCCACAACTATTGGGATGGCGTCAGGGACTTTGGAGGTTTATCCTATTAGTAGGGTTGTGGCCATTGGAATGGGCACATACAATTCCCTTGGAGAGGGCAAGTACAGTCCTCAGGTTTGGCTCCAGGGGCCTGAGACTGAAGGTTGTTTAGGCCAGAGCTGTTTGGACAGTTCTCTGAAAACACAAACTCGGCTTATGTTTCGGGTCATAGGTATGGCAGGACTGATCGACAGACCATGAGGAGAACTCTTCGGGATATGAAAAAAGGGCGAGTGTGAGGCTCCTGCTCAAGTTTTTGTCTCTGGATATCGTGTCACTCATGGTCGGGAAATTGCCGGGTGACTTCATGGGAAATGGACGAGTCTTACTCTCTGGGGGTTCGGCCCCGTCCAAAGAGTTTGGGGTCATTCTGGGGATGGAAGAAGTCCGTTTTTTGTTGTTGTTGATTTGTTTCATTTTGTTTTTCAACCTCAGATGTCCCACCAAATGAGGGATTCCAGAGTAGAGCCCTGGGGAGGGGCGACTAGACAACCAGAAATCTGGTTAAAAATTGGGGCCTAGGGACATGTCAAACCCATTATGACATCTAATGGTCCAGCCACTGAGAGGACTTACTAGAGGACAGGACTCACGCTGAGGTCACAATGCGTGTTTATGCTCTCGTCGCACTCAAGAATGGGCGGGGCCTCAGCGTGAAAGATGTTTTCTCCTACACTGAACGTTGGAAAACAGGCCAACCACAAGGTTTCTTGCCGTGGGTCAGGAAGAGTTCTGATGTCTGCATCACAGTCACCCCTGGGCAGTGATTGGAGATAAGGTCTCGGTTCTGAAGCCTGAAAACTGAGGTAGGGAAGAGATGATGACCTAAGGCCATGGCGGGTCTGATGTGCTCAGTGTGCGGTCAGCTGTCTGGGTGTTGGTCAGGAGGTCCGGGCTCAGGTTGTGTCAGACAGTGCATTAGTGCCCAGGTTAGACTATATAATTTAGGTACATTCGAGTGCCGTGTAGGTTGATCCTCATTTAAGCTGCCTGGGCAGCTCATTAGGCAATATATTTTTTCTCGAAGGCAGGCAGAGTGCTTCATTGTCGGTCCGGAATTGCCAAACTTGAGGGCTTCGGGGCCAGGAGACTGAGCACGGAAGTCTGAGAACACAAGCTAGACTTCGGATTCAGGGTGAGGGCACGGCAGGTACCCCCTGCAGATCTCAACCAATATCTCACGCATCTGAAGTCCGGGCGAGGATCAGACGTTGGCTCAGGTTGGAGTTTCTGTGCATGACGGCCCCTTCATGAAGGGAGCGGAATCTCGAGGCCATGGAGGTTTTCCACGTTGGTAGTTGTGCGATTCCCCCTTCAAGGATTCCTTCTGCGGGACAATTGAGACCTGGTGGAAACTCCAGGACTTCCCATATGGAATGACTCCAGAGCACCGTTCGAGTATGGAAGCCTGGGAAGTCCGCCTCGCATTCCAATTGTCTCCTAGCAACAAGACAGTTTAGCTCTAATGGATATGCGGGAGCAACCGGGGTGGCTGAGTTGAAATGGACTTTCCTGAGGATGGGTCCTAATGTGTGTTTGTGTCCATGAGGGCCTTGGAATGGGGCGATGGCACCGGGACCCTGAAGTATTCTCCTAAGCTTTTGACATAGCTCCCATGCACAAGATTCCTTGTGGAGACGAGATTTGTTCTGATGGGTGCCTCAGGAAATCCCCTCTGCTGGTATTGGAATCCGCGCTTTTGAGGAGACATGCCTGTAAACCAAAGCAATGGATCCGATAATGGCCTCGGGTCCTGTCTGGTTCAATATTCTTCTCTGGGGATATCCATCTATGGTATGAGTGGAGGTAGATGCTCAGCTGGTATCAACCGCCTTTTTTTGTCCCGGGCGACCTACACTATTGGGATGGCCTCAGGGACTTTGGAGGGTTCTACTAATTTGTACGATTTTTGACAATGGAATGTGCAGAATTCCCATGGATTGGGTGGGCGCAGTCCTAATGTGTGGCTCCAGGGGCCCCAGCCTGGAGGGAGTGTGGCCTAGAACTTTGAGGACAGAAGTCTGAAAACACAAACTCAGCTTAGGTTTGGGGACGTAGGTATGGCACGCCCGATCTACAAACCAGGAGAAGAACTCTTCAGGATATGAAGAATGAGAGAGTCTGAGGCGCATGCTCAGGCTTTTTCTCTGGATTTTGAATCACCGATGGCCGTGGAATGTTGGGGAGGCCTCATGGGCCATGGAAGAATCTTCCTCTCTGTGGATTTGGCGCGATCCCAATTGTTTCTCGTCAATCTGTGGGATGGGAGGACTCCTTTCAGGTTTGTTACCTCAGGTGTCCCACCAAAAGAGGAATTCCAAAGCAGAGCCCTGGGGAAGAGTGAAGGGACAAACCGAACTATGGTTAAAACTTGGGGCCTAGGGGCATGACAAGCCCAATATGCTGTCGCTTCATCCAGCCACTGAGAGGTCTTACCTGAAGACTGGGCTCAGGCTGAGGGTCACAATGTGTATTTGTGACCAATGTGGCCCGCAAGCATGGGCGGGGCCTCATGGGCCACACTGGTTTCTACTACAATGAATGTTGGACAACATTCCAACCACAAGGTTTCTTACCATGGGGAAAGAGTTCTGATTTTGCATCATTTTGAAACCAGGGCAGTGATTGGAGATCAGGTCTAGGTTCTGAAGCCTGGAAACCGAGGTTGAGAAGCGATGATGACCTAAGGCCATGGCGTGTCCGATGTGCTCAGTGTGCGGCCAGCTGTCTGGGTGGGGCCAGGAGGTCCAGGCTCAGGATGGGTCAGAAAGGGCAATAGTGCCCAGATCAGCCTATATATTTGGGGTACAGCCAAATGGCGTGCAGGTTGATCCTCATTTGGGGTTTCTGGGTAGCCCGAGAGGGCAAACTTTTTTTTCTGGAGGGCAGGCAGAGTGCGGCATTGTATTTCTGGATTGCCAAACTGGAGGGCTATTGGTCCAGTAGTCTGAGGACGGAAGTCTGAGAACCCAAGCAAGGCCTAGGTTTCTGGGTGAGGATATGGCAGGCACAATCTACAGACCTCCATCGAGATCTCGTGCATCTGAAGTCAGGGCAAGGATCAGACGATCGCTCAGGTTGGTCTTTCTGTCCCTTATGGCCCCTTCTTGAAGGGGGGGTGGATCACGAGGCCATGGGGGTTTTTCCACGATGGGAGTTGTGAGAAGCTCCAAACTGCCAAGATTCTTCTGCAGGACAATTGAGACCTGTTGGTTGGCTCCAGGCCAACGATTCCGAGCAGGGTTCTAAGGATGGATGGCTGGGTAGCCCACCTCGCATTCCAATTGTCTCCAAGCAGCAAGACAGGTTAGATCAGCTGGATGTGGGGGAGCACCCGAGGAGGCTGAGTTGACATGGACTCTCCTGTGGATGTGTCCAAATATGTTTTTGTGTCTATGGAGACCTTGGAATAAAGCGGTGGCACTGGGGCCCTGAAGGTTTCTCCTAAACAGAGGCTTTGACACAGCTCCAACGTGCATGTTTCCCATGTGTAGATGAGATTTGTTCTGATGGGTGAGTCAAGAAACAGCCATATGCTGGTATTGAAATCCAGGCCTCTGAGGAGAGATGCCTGGAAACCAAAGCAATGGATCCGATTAGTGCCTAGGGGCCTGTTCGTTCCTTTTTACCTCTGGGGACATCAGTCTACGGGTCTGAGTGCAGGTAGGTGCTCCGATGGGCTCATATTGCCCCTGTTTGTCCTGGGAAGCCACAACTATTGGGATGGCGTCAGGGACTTTGGAGGTTTATCCTATTAGTAGGGTTGTGGCCATTGGAATGGGCACATACAATTCCCTTGGAGAGGGCAAGTACAGTCCTCAGGTTTGGCTCCAGGGGCCTGAGACTGAAGGGTGTTTAGGCCAGAGCTGTTTGGACAGTTCTCTGAAAACACAAACTCGGCTTATGTTTCGGGTCATAGGTATGGCAGGACTGATCGACAGACCATGAGGAGAACTCTTCGGGATATGAAAAAAGGGCGAGTGTGAGGCTCCTGCTCAAGTTTTTGTCTCTGGATATCGTGTCACTCATGGTCGGGAAATTGACGGGTGACTTCATGGGAAATGGACGAGTCTTACTCTCTGGGGGTTCGGCCCCGTCCAAAGAGTTTGGGGTCATTCTGGGGATGGAAGAAGTCCGTTTTTTGTTGTTGTTGATTTGTTTCATTTTGTTTTTCAACCTCAGATGTCCCACCAAATGAGGGATTCCAGAGTAGAGCCCTGGGGAGGGGCGACTAGACAACCAGAAATCTGGTTAAAAATTGGGGCCTAGGGACATGTCAAACCCATTATGACATCTAATGGTCCAGCCACTGAGAGGACTTACTAGAGGACAGGACTCACGCTGAGGTCACAATGCGTGTTTATGCTCTCGTCGCACTCAAGAATGGGCGGGGCCTCAGCGTGAAAGATGTTTTCTCCTACACTGAACGTTGGAAAACAGGCCAACCACAAGGTTTCTTGCCGTGGGTCAGGAAGAGTTCTGATGTCTGCATCACAGTCACCCCTGGGCAGTGATTGGAGATAAGGTCTCGGTTCTGAAGCCTGAAAACTGAGGTAGGGAAGAGATGATGACCTAAGGCCATGGCGGGTCTGATGTGCTCAGTGTGCGGTCAGCTGTCTGGGTGTTGGTCAGGAGGTCCGGGCTCAGGTTGTGTCAGACAGTGCATTAGTGCCCAGGTTAGACTATATAATTTAGGTACATTCGAGTGCCGTGTAGGTTGATCCTCATTTAAGCTGCCTGGGCAGCTCATTAGGCAATATATTTTTTCTCGAAGGCAGGCAGAGTGCTTCATTGTCGGTCCGGAATTGCCAAACTTGAGGGCTTCGGGGCCAGGAGACTGAGCACGGAAGTCTGAGAACACAAGCTAAACTTCGGATTCAGGGTGAGGGCACGGCAGGTACCCCCTGCAGATCTCAACCAATATCTCACGCATCTGAAGTCCGGGCGAGGATCAGACGTTGGCTCAGGTTGGAGTTTCTGTGCATGACGGCCCCTTCATGAAGGGAGCGGAATCTCGAGGCCATGGAGGTTTTCCACGTTGGTAGTTGTGCGATTCCCCCTTCAAGGATTCCTTCTGCGGGACAATTGAGACCTGGTGGAAACTCCAGGACTTCCCATATGGAATGACTCCAGAGCACCGTTCGAGTATGGAAGCCTGGGAAGTCCGCCTCGCATTCCAATTGTCTCCTAGCAACAAGACAGTTTAGCTCTAATGGATATGCGGGAGCAACCGGGGTGGCTGAGTTGAAATGGACTTTCCTGAGGATGGGTCCTAATGTGTGTTTGTGTCCATGAGGGCCTTGGAATGGGGCGATGGCACCGGGACCCTGAAGTATTCTCCTAAGCTTTTGACATAGCTCCCATGCACAAGATTCCTTGTGGAGACGAGATTTGTTCTGATGGGTGCCTCAGGAAATCCCCTCTGCTGGTATTGGAATCCGGGCTTTTGAGGAGACATGCTTGTAAACCAAAGCAATGGATCCGATAATGGCCTCGGGTCCTGTCTGGTTCAATCTTCTTCTCTGGGGATATCCATCTATGGTATGAGTGGAGGTAGATGCTCAGCTGGTATCAACCGCCTTTTTTTGTCCCGGGTGACCTACACTATTGGGATGGCCTCAGGGACTTTGGAGGGTTCTACTAATTTGTACGATTTTTGACAATGGAATGTGCAGAATTCCCATGGATTGGGTGGGCGCAGTCCTAATGTGTGGCTCCAGGGGCCCCAGCCTGGAGGGAGTGTGGCCTAGAACTTTGAGGACAGAAGTCTGAAAACACAAACTCAGCTTAGGTTTGGGGACGTAGGTATGGCACGCCCGATCTACAAACCAGGAGAAGAACTCTTCAGGATATGAAGAATGAGAGAGTCTGAGGCGCATGCTCAGGCTTTTTCTCTGGATTTTGAATCACCGATGGCCGTGGAATGTTGGGGAGGCCTCATGGGCCATGGAAGAATCTTCCTCTCTGTGGATTTGGCGCGATCCCAATTGTTTCTCGTCAATCTGTGGGATGGGAGGACTCCTTTCAGGTTTGTTACCTCAGGTGTCCCACCAAAAGAGGAATTCCAAAGCAGAGCCCTGGGGAAGAGTGAAGGGACAAACCGAACTATGGTTAAAACTTGGGGCCTAGGGGCATGACAAGCCCAATATGCTGTCGCTTCATCCAGCCACTGAGAGGTCTTACCTGAAGACTGGGCTCAGGCTGAGGGTCACAATGTGTGTTTGTGACCAACATGGCCCGCAAGCATGGGCGGGGCCTCATGGGCCACACTGGTTTCTACTACAACGAATGTTGGACAACATTCCAACCACAAGGTTTCTTGCCATGGGGAAAGAGTTCTGATTTTGCATCATTTTGAAACCAGGGCAGTGATTGGAGATCAGGTCTAGGTTCTGAAGCCTGGAAACCGAGGTTGAGGAGCGATGATGACCTAAGGCCATGTCGTGTCCGATGTGCTCAGTGTGCGGCCAGCTATCTGGGTGGGGCCAGGAGGTCCAGGCTCAGGCTGGGTCAGAAAGGGCAATAGTGCCCAGGTCAGCCTATATATTTGGGGTACAGCCGAATGGCGTGCAGGTTGATCCTCATTTGGGGTTTCTGGGTAGTTCCAGAGGGCAATGTTTTTCTTCTGGAGGGCAGGCAGAGTGCGGCATTGTAGTTCTGGATTGCCAAACTGGAGGGCTATTGGTCCAGTAGTCTGAGGACGGAAGTCTGAGAACCCAAGCTAGGCCTAGGTTTCTGGGTGAGGTAATGGCAGGCACAATCTACAGACCTCCATCGAGATCTCGTGCATCTGAAGTCAGGGCAAGGATCAGACGATCGCTCAGGTTGGTCTTTCTGTCCCTTATGGCCCCTTCTTGAAGGGGGGGTGGATCACGAGGCCATGGGGGTTTTCCCACGATGGGAGTTGTGAGAAGCTCCAAACTGCCAAGATTCTTCTGCAGGACAATTGAGACCTGTTGGTTGGCTCCAGGCCAACGATTCCGAGCAGGGTTCTAAGGATGGATGGCTGGGTAGCCCACCTCACATTCGAATTGTCTCCAAGCAACAAGACAGGTTAGATCTGCTGGATGTGGGGGAGCACCCGAGGAGGCTGAGTTGACATGGACTCTCCTGTGGATGTGTCCAAATATGTATTTGTGTCTATGGAGACCTTGGAATAAAGCGGTGGCACTGGGGCCCTGAAGGTTTCTCCTAAACAGAGGCTTTGACACAGCTCCAACGTGCATGTTTCCCATGTGTAGATGAGATTTGTTCTGATGGGTGAGTCAAGAAACAGCCATATGCTGGTTTTGAAATCCAGGCCTCTGAAGAGAGATGCCTGGAAACCAAATCAATGGATCCGATTTGTGCCTAGGGGCCTGTTCGTTCCTTTTTCCTCTGGGGACATCAGTCAACGGGTCTGAGTTCAGGTAGGTGCTCCGATGGGCTCAGATTGCCCCTGTTTTTCCTGGGAAGCCACAACTATTGGGATGGCGTCAGGGCATTTGGAGGTTTATCCTATTAGTAGGGTTGTGGCCATTGGAATGGGCACATACAATTCCCTTGGAGAGGGCAAGTACAGTCCTCAGGTTTGGCTCCAGGGGCCTGAGACTGAAGGGTGTTTAGGCTAGAGCTGTTTGGAGAGTTCTCTGAAAACACAAACTCGGCTTATGTTTGGGGTCATAGGTATGGCAGGACTGATCTACAGACCATGAGGAGAACTCTTCGGGATATGAAAAAAGGGCGAGTGTGAGGCTCTTGCTCAAGTTTTTGTCTCTGGATATCGTGTCACTCATGGTCGGGAAATTGCCGGGTGACTTCATGGGAAATGGACGAGTCTTACTCTCTGGGGGTTCGGCCTCGTCCAAAGAGTTTGGGGTCATTCTGGGGATGGAAGAAGTCCTTTTTTTTGTTGTTGTTGATTTGTTTCATTTTGTTTTTCAACCTCAGATGTCCCACCAAATGAGGGATTCCAGAGTAGAGCCCTGGGGAGGGGCGACTAGACAACCAGAAATCTGGTTAAAAATTGGGGCCTAGGGACATGTCAAGCCCATTATGACATCTAATGGTCCAGGCATTGAGAGTACTTACTAGAGGACAGGACACACGCTGAGGTCACAATGCGTGTTTATGCTCTCGTCGCACTCAAGAATGGGCGGGGCCTCAGTGTGAAAGATGTTTTCTCCTACACTGAACGTTGGAAAACAGGCCAACCACAAGGTTTCTTGCCGTGGGTCAGGAAGAGTTCTGATGTCTGCATCAGAGTCACCCCTGGGCAGTGATTGGAGATAAGGTCTCGGTTCTGAAGCCTGAAAACTGAGGTAGGGAAGAGATGATGACCTAAGGCCATGGCGGGTCTGATGTGCTCAGTGTGCGGTCAGCTGTCTGGGTGTTGGTCAGGAGGTCCGGGCTCAGGTTGTGTCAGACAGTGCATTAGTGCCCAGGTTAGACTATATAATTTAGGTACATTCGAGTGCCGTGTAGGTTGATCCTCATTTAAGCTGCCTGGGCAGCTCATTAGGCAATATATTTTTTCTAGAAGGCAGGCAGAGTGCTTCATTGTCGGTCCGGAATTGCCAAACTTGAGGGCTTCGGGTCCAGGAGACTGAGCACGGAAGTCTGAGAACACAAGCTAGACTTCGGTTCAGGGTGAGGGCACGGCAGGTACTCCCTGCAGATCTCAACCAATATCTCACGCATCTGAAGTCCGGGCGAGGATCAGACGTTGGCTCAGGTTGGAGTTTCTGTGCATGACGGCCCCTTCATGAAGGGAGCGGAATCTCGAGGCCATGGAGATTTTCCACGTTGGTAGATGTGCGATGCCCCCTTCAAGGATTCCTTCTGCGGGACAATTGAGACCTGGTGGAAACTCCAGGACTTCCCATATGGAATGACTCCAGAACACCGTTCGAATATGGATGCCTGGGAAGTCCGCCTCGCATTCCAATTGTCTCCTAGCAACAAGTCAGTTTAGATCCAATGGATCTGCGGGAGCAACCGGGGTGGCTGAGTTGAAATGGACTTTCCGGAGGATGGGTCCTAATGTGTGTTTTTGTCCATGAGGGCCTTGGAATGGGGCGGTGGCACCGGGACCCTGAAGTATTCTCCTAAGCTTTTGACATAGCTCCCATGCTCAAGATTCCTTGTGGAGACGAGATTTGTTCTGATAGGTGCCTCAGGAAATCCCCTCTGCTGGTATTGGAATCCGGGCTTTTGAGGAGACATGCCTGTAAACCAAAGCAATGGATCCGATAATGGCCTCGGGTCCTGTCTGGTTCAATCTTCTTCTCTGGGGATATCCATCTATGGTATGAGTGGAGGTAGATGCTCAGCTGGTATCAACCGCCATTTTTTGTGCCGGGTGACCTACACTATTGGGATGGCCTCAAGGACTTTGGAGTGTTCTACTAATTTGTACGATTTTTGACAATGGAATGTGCAGAATTCCCATGGATTGGGTGGGCGCAGTCCTAATGTGTGGCTCCAGGGGCCCCAGCCTGGAGGGAGTGTGGCCTAGAACTTTGAGGACAGAAGTCTGAAAACACAAACTCAGCTTAGGTTTGGGGACGTAGGTATGGCACGCCCGATCTACAAACCAGGAGAAGAACTCTTCAGGATATGAAGAATGAGCGAGTCTGAGGCGCATGCTCAGGCTTTTTCTCTGGATTTTGAATCACCGATGGCCGTGGAATGTTGGGGAGGCCTCATGGGCCATGGAAGAATCTTCCTCTCTGTGGATTTGGCGCGATCCCAATTGTTTCTCGTCAATCTGTGGGATGGGAGGACTCCTTTCAGGTTTGTTACCTCAGGTGTCCCACCAAAAGAGGAATTCCAAAGCGGAGCCCTGGGGAAGAGTGAAGGGACAAACCGAACTATGGTTAAAACTTGGGGCCTAGGGGCATGACAAGCCCAATATGCTGTCTCTTCATCCAGCCACTGAGAGTTCTTACCTGAAGACTGGGCTCAGGCTGAGGGTCACAATGTGTGTTTGTGACCAACGTGGCCTGCAAGCATGGGCGGGGCCTCATGGGCCACACTGGTTTCTACTACAACGAATGTTGGACAACATTCCAACCACAAGGTTTCTTACCATGGGGAAAGAGTTCTGATTTTGCATCATTTTGAAACCAGGGCAGTGATTGGAGTTCAGGTCTAGGTTCTGAAGCCTGGAAACCGAGGTTGAGGAGCGATGATGACCTAAGGCCATGGCGTCTCCGATGTGCTCAGTGTTCGGCCAGCTGTCTGGGTGAGGCCAGGAGGTCCAGGCTCAGGCTGGGTCAGAAAGGGCAATAGTGCCCAGGTCAGCCTATATATTTGGGGTACAGCCGAATGGCGTGCAGGTTGATCCTCATTTGGGGTTTCTGGGTAGCCCCAGAGGGCAATGTTTTTCTTCTGGAGGGCAGGCAGAGTGCGGCATTGTATTTCTGGATTGCCAAACTGGAGGGCTATTGGTCCAGTAGTCTGAGGACGGAAGTCTGAGAACCCAAGCAAGGCCTAGGTATCTGGGTGAGGATATGGCAGGCACAATCTACAGACCTCCATCAAGATCTCGTGCATCTGAAGTCAGGGCAAAGATCAGACGATCGCTCAGGTTGGTCTTTCTGTCCCTTATGGCCCCTTCTTGAAGGGGGGGTGGATCACGAGGCCATGGGGGTTTTTCCACGATGGGAGTTGTGAGAAGCTCCAAACTGCCAAGATTCTTCTGCAGGACAATTGAGACCTGTTGGTTGGCTCCAGGCCAACGATTCCGAGCAGGGTTCTAAGGATGGATGGCTGGGTAGCCCACCTCACATTCGAATTGTCTCCAAGCAACAAGACAGGTTAGATATGCTGGATGTGGGGGAGCACCCGAGGAGGCTGAGTTGAAATGGACTCTCCTGTGGATGTGTCCAAATATGTTTTTGTGTCTATGGAGACCTTGGAATAAAGCGGTGGCACTGGGGCCCTGAAGGGTTCTCCTAAACAGAGGCTTTGACACAGCTCCAACCTGCATGTTTCCCTTGTGTAGATGAGATTTGTTCTGATGGGTGAGTCAAGAAACAGCCATATGCTGGTATTTAATTCCAGGCCTCTGAGGAGAGATGCCTGGAAACCAAAGCAATGGATCCGATTAGTGCCTAGGGGCCTGTTCGTTCCTTTTTACCTCTGGGGACATCAGTCTACGGGTCTGAGTGCAGGTAGGTGCTCCGATGGGCTCAGATTGCCCCTGTTTGTCCTGGGAAGCCACAACTATTGGGATGGCGTCAGGGACTTTGGAGGTTTATCCTATTAGTAGGGTTGTGGCCATTGGAATGGGCACATACAATTCCCTTGGAGAGGGCAAGTACAGTCCTCAGGTTTGGCTCCAGGGGCCTGAGACTGAAGGGTGTTTAGGCCAGAGCTGTTTGGACAGTTCTCTGAAAACACAAACTCGGCTTATGTTTCGGGTCATAGGTATGGCAGGACTGATCGACAGACCATGAGGAGAACTCCTCGGGATATGAAAAAAGGGCGAGTGTGAGGCTCTTGCTCAAGTTTTTGTCTCTGGATATCGTGTCACTCATGGTCGGGAAATTGACGGGTGACTTCATGGGAAATGGACGAGTCTTACTCTCTGGGGGTTCGGCCCCGTCCAAAGAGTTTGGGGTCATTCTGGGGATGGAAGAAGTCCGTTTTTTTTTTGTTGTTGATTTGTTTCATTTTGTTTTTCAACCTCAGATGTCCCACCAAATGAGGGATTCCAGAGTAGAGCCCTGGGGAGGGGCGACTAGACAACCAGAAATCTGGTTAAAAATTGGGGCCTAGTGACATGTCAAACCCATTATGACATCTAATGGTCCAGCCCCTGAGAGGACTTACTAGAGGACAGGACTCACGCTGAGGTCACAATGCGTGTTTATGCTCTCGTCGCACTCAGGAATGGGCGGGGCCTCAGCGTGAAAGATGTTTTCTACTACACTGAACGTTGGAAAACAGGCCAACCACAAGGTTTCTTGCCGTGGGTCAGGAAGAGTTCTGATGTCTGCATCAGAGTCACCCCTGGGCAGTGATTGGAGATAAGGTCTCGGTTCTGAAGCCTGAAAACTGAGGTAGGGAAGAGATGATGACCTAAGGCCATGGCGGGTCTGATGTGCTCAGTGTGCGGTCAGCTGTCTGGGTGTTGGTCAGGAGGTCCGGGCTCAGGTTGTGTCAGACAGTGCATTAGTGCCCAGGTTAGACTATATAATTTAGGTACATTTGAGTGCCGTGTAGGTTGATCCTCATTTAAGCTGCCTGGGCAGCTCATTAGGCAATATATTTTTTCTCGAAGGCAGGCAGAGTGCTTCATTGTCGGTCCGGAATTGCCAAACTTGAGGGCTTCGGGGCCAGGAGACTGAGCACGGAAGTCTGAGAACACAAGCTAGACTTCGGATTCAGGGTGAGGGCACCCAGGTACCCCCTGCAGATCTCAACCAATATCTCACGCATCTGAAGTCCGGGCGAGGATCAGACGTTGGCTCAGGTTGGAGTTTCTGTGCATGACGGCCCCTTCATGAAGGGAGCGGAATCTCGAGGCCATGGAGGTTTTCCACGTTGGTAGTTGAGCGATTCCCCCTTCAAGGATTCCTTCTGCGGGAAAATTGAGACCTGGTGGAAACTCCAGGACTTCCCATATGGAATGACTCCAGAGCACCGTTCGAGTATGGAAGCCTGGGAAGTCCGCCTCGCATTCCAATTGTCTCCTAGCAACAAGACAGTTTAGCTCTAATGGATATGCGGGAGCAACCGGGGTGGCTGAGTTGAAATGGACTTTCCTGAGAATGGGTCCTAATGTGTGTTTGTGTCCATGAGGGCCTTGGAATGGGGCGATGGCACCGGGACCCTGAAGTATTCTCCTAAGCTTTTGACATAGCTCCCATGCACAAGATTCCTTGTGGAGACGAGATTTGTTCTGATGGGTGCCTCAGGAAATCCCCTCTGCTGGTATTGGAATCCGGGCTTTTGAGGAGACATGCCTGTAAACCAAAGCAATGGATCCGATAATGGCCTCGGGTCCTGTCTGGTTCAATCTTCTTCTCTGGGGATATCCATCTATGGTATGAGTGGAGGTAGATGCTCAGCTGGTATCAACCGCCTTTTTTTGTCCCGGGCGACCTACACTATTGGGATGGCCTCAGGGACTTTGGAGGGTTCTACTAATTTGTACGATTTTTGACAATGGAATGTGCAGAATTCCCATGGATTGGGTGGGCGCAGTCCTAATGTGTGGCTCCAGGGGCCCCAGCCTGGAGGGAGTGAGGCCTAGAACTTTGAGGACAGAAGTCTGAAAACACAAACTCAGCTTAGGTTTGGGGACGTAGGTATGGCACGCCCGATCTACAAACCAGGAGAAGAACTCTTCAGGATATGAAGAATGAGAGAGTCTGAGGCGCATGCTCAGGCTTTTTCTCTGGATTTTGAATCACCGATGGCCGTGGAATGTTGGGGAGGCCTCATGGGCCATGGAAGAATCTTCCTCTCTGTGGATTTGGCGCGATCCCAATTGTTTCTCGTCAATCTGTGGGATGGGAGGACTCCTTTCAGGTTTGTTACCTAGGGTGTCCCACCAAAAGAGGAATTCCAAAGCAGAGCCCTGGGGAAGAGTGAAGGGACAAACCGAACTATGGTTAAAACTTGGGGCCTAGGGGCATGACAAGCCCAATATGCTGTCTCTTCATCCAGCCACTGAGAGGTCTTACCTGAAGACTGGGCTCAGGCTGAGGGTCACAATGTGTGTTTGTGACCAATGTGGCCCGCAAGCATGGGCGGGGCCTCATGGGCCACACTGGTTTCTACTACAATGAATGTTGGACAACATTCCAACCACAAGGTTTCTTACCATGGGGAAAGAGTTCTGATTTTGCATCATTTTGAAACCAGGGCAGTGATTGGAGATCAGGTCTAGTTCTGAAGCCTGGAAACCGAGGTTGAGGAGCGATGATGACCTAAGGCCATGGCGTGTCCGATGTGCTCAGTGTGCGGCCAGCTGTCTGGGTGGGGCCAGGAGGTCCAGGCTCAGGCTGGGTCAGAAAGGGCAATAGTGCCCAGATCAGCCTATATATTTGGGGTACAGCCAAATGGCGTGCAGGTTGATCCTCATTTGGGGTTTCTGGGTAGTTCCAGAGGGCAATGTTTTTCTTCTGGAGGGCAGGCAGAGTGCGGCATTGTATTTCTGGATTGCCAAACTGGAGGGCTATTGGTCCAGTAGTCTGAGGACGGAAGTCTGAGAACCCAAGCAAGGCCTAGGTTTCTGGGTGAGGATATGGCAGGCACAATCTACAGACCTCCATCGAGATCTCGTGCATCTGAAGTCAGGGCAAGGATCAGACGATCGCTCAGGTTGGTCTTTCTGTCCCTTATGGCCCCTTCTTGAAGGGGGGGTGGATCACGAGGCCATGGGGGTTTTTCCACGATGGGAGTTGTGAGAAGCTCCAAACTGCCAAGATTCTTCTGCAGGACAATTGAGACCTGTTGGTTGGCTCCAGGCCAACGATTCCGAGCAGGGTTCTAAGGATGGATGGCTGGGTAGCCCACCTCGCATTCCAATTGTCTCCAAGCAACAAGACAGGTTAGATCTGCTGGATGTGGGGGAGCAACCGAGGAGGCTGAGTTGACATGGACTCTCCTGTGGATGTATCCAAATATGTTTTTGTGTCTATGGAGACCTTGGAATAAAGCGGTGGCACTGGGGCCCTGAAGGGTTCTCCTAAACAGAGGCTTTGACACAGCTCCAACGTGCATGTTTCCCATGTGTAGATGAGATTTGTTCTGATGGGTGAGTCAAGAAACAGCCATATGCTGGTATTGAAATCCAGGCCTCTGAGGAGAGATGCCTGGAAACCAAAGCAATGGATCCGATTAGTGCCTAGGGGCCTGTTCGTTCCTTTTTACCTCTGGGGACATCAGTCTACGGGTCTGAGTGCAGGTAGGTGCTCCGATGGGCTCAGATTGCCCCTGTTTGTCCTGGGAAGCCACAACTATTGGGATGGCGTCAGGGACTTTGGAGGTTTATCCTATTAGTAGGGTTGTGGCCATTGGAATGGGCACATACAATTCCCTTGGAGAGGGCAAGTACAGTCCTCAGGTTTGGCTCCAGGGGCCTGAGACTGAAGGGTGTTTAGGCCAGAGCTGTTTGGACAGTTCTCTGAAAACACAAACTCGGCTTATGTTTCGGGTCATAGGTATGGCAGGACTGATCTACAGACCATGAGGAGAACTCTTCGGGATATGAAAAAAGGGCGAGTGTGAGGCTCCTGCTCAAGTTTTTGTCTCTGGATATCGTTTCACTCATGGTCGGGAAATTGACGGGTGACTTCATGGGAAATGGACGAGTCTTACTCTCTGGGGGTTCGGCCCCGTCCAAAGAGTTTGGGGTCATTCTGGGGATGGAAGAAGTCCGGTTTTTTGTTGTTGTTGATTTGTTTCATTTTGTTTTTCAACCTCAGATGTCCCACCAAATGAGGGATTCCAGAGTAGAGCCCTGGGGAGGGGCGACTAGACAACCAGAAATCTGGTTAAAAATTGGGGCCTAGGGACATGTCAAACCCATTATGACATATAATGGTCCAGCCACTGAGAGGACTTACTAGAGGACAGGACTCACGCTGAGGTCACAATGTGTGTTTATGCTCTCGTCGCACTCAAGAATGGGCGGGGCCTCAGCGTGAAAGATGTTTTCTCCTACACTGAACGTTGGAAAACAGGCCAACCACAAGGTTTCTTGCCGTGGGTCAGGAAGAGTTCTGATGTCTGCATCAGAGTCACCCCTGGGCAGTGATTGGAGATAAGGTTCGGTTCTGAAGCCTGAAAACTGAGGTAGGGAAGAGATGATGACCTAAGGCCATGGCGGGTCTGATGTGCTCAGTGTGCGGTCAGCTGTCTGGGTGTTGGTCAGGAGGTCCGGGCTCAGGTTGTGTCAGACAGTGCATTAGTGCCCAGGTTAGACTATATAATTTAGGTACATTCGAGTGCCGTGTAGGTTGATCCTCATTTAAGCTGCCTGGGCAGCTCATTAGGCAATATATTTTTTCTAGAAGGCAGGCAGAGTGCTTCATTGTCGGTCCGGAATTGCCAAACTTGAGGGCTTCGGGCCCAGGAGACTGAGCACGGAAGTCTGAGAACACAAGCTAGACTTCGGATTCAGGGTGAGGGCACGGCAGGTACCCCCTGCAGATCTCAACCAATATCTCACGCATCTGAAGTCCGGGCGAGGATCAGACGTTGGCTCAGCTTGGAGTTTCTGTGCATGACGGCCCCTTCATGAAGGGAGCGGAATCTCGAGGCCATGGAGGTTTTCCACGTTGGTAGTTGTGTGATTCCCCCTTCAAGGATTCCTTCTGCGGGACAATTGAGACCTGGTGGAAACTCCAGGACTTCCCATATGGAATGACTCCAGAGCACCGTTCGAGTATGGAAGCCTGGGAAGTCCGCCTCGCATTCCAATTGTCTCCTAGCAACAAGACAGTTTAGCTCTAATGGATATGCGGGAGCAACTGGGGTGGCTGAGTTGAAATGGACTTTCCTGAGGATGGGTCCTAATGTGTGTTTGTGTCCATGAGGGCCTTGGAATGGGGCGATGGCACCGGGACCCTGAAGTATTCTCCTAAGCTTTTGACATAGCTCCCATGCACAAGATTCCTTGTGGAGACGAGATTTGTTCTGATGGGTGCCTCAGGAAATCCCCTCTGCTGGTATTGGAATCCGGGCTTTTGAGGAGACATGCCTGTAAACCAAAGCAATGGATCCGATAATGGCCTCGGGTCCTGTCTGGTTCAATCTTCTTCTCTGGGGATATCCATCTATGGTATGAGTGGAGGTAGATGCTCAGCTGGTATCAACCGCCTTTTTTTGTCCCGGGCGACCTACACTATTGGGATGGCCTCAGGGACTTTGGAGGGTTCTACTAATTTGTACGATTTTTGACAATGGAATGTGCAGAATTCCCATGGATTGGGTGGGCGCAGTCCTAATGTGTGGCTCCAGGGGCCCCAGCCTGGAGGGAGTGAGGCCTAGAACTTTGAGGACAGAAGTCTGAAAACACAAACTCAGCTTAGGTTTGGGGACGTAGGTATGGCACGCCCGATCTACAAACCAGGAGAAGAACTCTTCAGGATATGAAGAATGAGAGAGTCTGAGGCGCATGCTCAGGCTTTTTCTCTGGATTTTGAATCACCGATGGCCGTGGAATGTTGGGGAGGCCTCATGGGCCATGGAAGAATCTTCCTCTCTGTGGATTTGGCGCGATCCCAATTGTTTCTCGTCAATCTGTGGGATGGGAGGACTCCTTTCAGGTTTGTTACCTAAGGTGTCCCACCAAAAGAGGAATTCCAAAGCAGAGCCCTGGGGAAGAGTGAAGGGACAAACCGAACTATGGTTAAAACTTGGGGCCTAGGGGCATGACAAGCCCAATATGCTGTCTCTTCATCCAGCCACTGAGAGGTCTTACCTGAAGACTGGGCTCAGGCTGAGGGTCACAATGTGTGTTTGTGACCAATGTGGCCCGCAAGCATGGGCGGGGCCTCATGGGCCACACTGGTTTCTACTACAATGAATGTTGGACAACATTCCAACCACAAGGTTTCTTACCATGGGGAAAGAGTTCTGATTTTGCATCATTTTGAAACCAGGGCAGTGATTGGAGATCAGGTCTAGGTTTTGAAGCCTGGAAACCGAGGTTGAGGAGTGATGATGACCTAAGGCCATGGCGTGTCCGATGTGCTCAGTGTGCGGCCAGCTGTCTGGGTGGGGCCAGGAGGTCCAGGCTCAGGCTGGGTCAGAAAGGGCAATACTGCCCAGATCAGCCTATATATTTGGGGTACAGCCAAATGGCGTGCAGGTTGATCCTCATTTGGGGTTTCTGGGTAGCCCGAGAGGGCAAACTTTTTTTTCTGGAGGGCAGGCAGAGTGCGGCATTGTATTTCTGGATTGCCAAACTGGAGGGCTATTGGTCCAGTAGTCTGAGGACGGAAGTCTGAGAACCCAAGCAAGGCCTAGGTATCTGGGTGAGGATATGGCAGGCACAATCTACAGACCTCCATCAAGATCTCGTGCATCTGAAGTCAGGGCAAAGATCAGACGATCGCTCAGGTTGGTCTTTCTGTCCCTTATGGCCCCTTCTTGAAGGGGGGGTGGATCACGAGGCCATGGGGGTTTTTCCACGATGGGAGTTGTGAGAAGCTCCAAACTGCCAAGATTCTTCTGCAGGACAATTGAGACCTGTTGGTTGGCTCCAGGCCAACGATTCCGAGCAGGGTTCTAAGGATGGATGGCTGGGTAGCCCACCTCACATTCCAATTGTCTCCAAGCAACAAGACAGTTTAGATCTGCTGGATGTGGGGGAGCACCCGAGGAGGCTGAGTTGACATGGACTCTCCTGTGGATGTATCCAAATATGTTTTTGTGTCTATGGAGACCTTGGAATAAAGCGGTGGCACTGGGGCCCTGAAGGGTTCTCCTAAACAGAGGCTTTGACACAGCTCCAACGTGCATGTTTCCCATGTGTAGATGAGATTTGTTCTGATGGGTGAGTCAAGAAACAGCCATATGCTGGTATTGAAATCCAGGCCTCTGAGGAGAGATGCCTGGAAACCAAAGCAATGGATCCGATTAGTGCCTAGGGTCCTGTTCGTTCCTTTTTACCTCTGGGGACATCAGTCTACGGGTCTGAGTGCAGGTAGGTGCTCCGATGGGCTCAGATTGCCCCTGTTTGTCCTGAGAAGCCACAACTATTGGGATGGCGTCAGGGACTTTGGAGGTTTATCCTATTAGTAGGGTTGTGGCCATTGGAATGGGCACATACAATTCCCTTGGAGAGGGCAAGTACAGTCCTCAGGTTTGGCTCCAGGGGCCTGAGACTGAAGGGTGTTTAGGCCAGAGCTGTTTGGACAGTTCTCTGAAAACACAAACTCGGCTTATGTTTCGGGTCATAGGTATGGCAGGACTGATCTACAGACCATGAGGAGAACTCTTCGGGATATGAAAAAAGGGCGAGTGTGAGGCTCCTGCTCAAGTTTTTGTCTCTGGATATCGTGTCACTCATGGTCGGGAAATTGACGGGTGACTTCATGGGAAATGGACGAGTCTTACTCTCTGGGGGTTCGGCCCCGTCCAAAGAGTTTGGGGTCATTCTGGGGATGGAAGAAGTCCGTTTTTTTGTTGTTGTTGATTTGTTTCATTTTGTTTTTCAACCTCAGATGTCCCACCAAATGAGGGATTCCAGAGTAGAGCCCTGGGGAGGGGCGACTAGACAACCAGAAATCTGGTTAAAAATTGGGGCCTAGGGACATGTCAAACCCATTATGACATCTAATGGTCCAGCCACTGAGAGGACTTACTAGAGGACAGGACTCACGCTGAGGTCACAATGCGTGTTTATGCTCTCGTCGCACTCAAGAATGGGCGGGACCTCAGGGTGAAAGATGATTTCTCCTACACTGAACGTTGGAAAACAGGCCAACCACAAGGTTTCTTGCCGTGGGTCAGGAAGAGTTCTGATGTCTGCATCAGAGTCACCCCTGGGCAGTGATTGGAGATAAGGTCTCGGTTCTAAAGCCTGAAAACTGAGGTAGGGAAGAGATGATGACCTAAGGCCATGGCGGGTCTGATGTGCTCAGTGTGCGGTCAGCTGTCTGGGTGTTGGTCAGGAGGTCCGGGCTCAGGTTGTGTCAGACAGTGCATTAGTGCCCAGGTGAGACTATATAATTTAGGTACATTCGAGTGCCGTGTAGGTTGATCCTCATTTAAGCTGCCTGGGCAGCTCATTAGGCAATATATTTTTTCTAGAAGGCAGGCAGAGTGCTTCATTGTCGGTCCGGAATTGCCAAACTTGAGGGCTTCGGGGCCAGGAGAGTGAGCACGGAAGTCTGAGAACACGAGCTAGACTTCGGATTCAGGGTGAGGGCACGGCAGGTACCCCCTGCAGAACTCAACCAATATCTCACGCATCTGAAGTCCGGGCGAGGATCAGACGTTGGCTCAGGTTGGAGTTTCTGTGCATGACGGCCCCTTCATGAAGGGAGCGGAATCTCGACGCCATGGAGGGTTTCCACGTTGGTAGATGTGCGATGCCCCCTTCAAGGATTCCTTCTGTGGGACAATTGAGACCTGGTGGAAACTCCAGGACTTCCCATATGGGATGACTCCAGAACACCGTTCGAGTATGGATGCCTGGGAAGTCCGCCTCGCATTCCAATTGTCTCCTAGCAACAAGACAGTTTAGCTCTAATGGATATGCGGGAGCAACTGGGGTGGCTGAGTTGAAATGGACTTTCCTGAGGATGGGTCCTAATGTGTGTTTGTGTCCATGAGGGCCTTGGAATGGGGCGATGGCACCGGGACCCTGAAGTATTCTCCTAAGCTTTTGACATAGCTCCCATGCACAAGATTCCTTGTGGAGACGAGATTTGTTCTGATGGGTGCCTCAGGAAATCCCCTCTGCTGGTATGGAATCCAGGCTTTTGAGGAGACATGCCTGTAAACCAAAGCAATGGATCCGATAATGGCCTCGGGTCCTGTCTGGTTCAATCTTCTTCTCTGGGGATATCCATCTGTGGTATGAGTGGAGGTAGATGCTCAGCTGGTATCAACCGCCTTTTTTTGTCCCGGGCGACCTACACTATTGGGATGGCCTCAGGGAATTTGGAGGGTTCTACTAATTTGTACGATTTTTGACAATGGAATGTGCAGAATTCCCATGGATTGGGTGGGCGCTGTCCTAATGTGTGGCTCCAGGGGCCCCAGCCTGCAGGGAGTGTGGCCTAGAACTTTGAGGACAGAAGTCTGAAAACACAAACTCAGCTTAGGTTTGGGGACGTAGGTATGGCACGCCCGATCTACAAAACAGGAGAAGAACTCTTCAGGATAGGAAAAATGAGCGAGTCTGAGGCGCATGCTCAGGCTTTTTCTCTGGATTTTGAATCACCGATGGCCGTGGAATGTTGGGGAGGCCTCATGGGCCATGGAAGAATCTTCCTCTTTGTGGATGTGGCGCGATCCCAATTGTTTCTCGTCAATCTGTGGGATGGGAGGACTACTTTCAGGTTTGTTACCTCAGGTGTCCCACCAAAAGAGGAATTCCAAAGCAGAGCCCTGGGGAAGAGTGAGGGGACATACCGAACTATGGTTAAAACTTGGGGCCTAGGGGCATGACAAGCCCAATATGCTGTCTCTTCATCCAGCCACTGAGAGGTCTTACCTGAAGACTGGGCTCAGGCTGAGGGTCACAATGTGTGTTTGTGACCAATGTGGCCTGCAAGCATGGGCGAGGCCTCATGGGCCACACTGGTTTCTACTACAATGAATGTTGGACAACATTCCAACCACAAGGTTTCTTGCCATGGGGAAAAGTTCTGATTTTGCATCATTTTGAAACCAGGGCAGTGATTGGAGATCAGGTCTAGGTTCTGAAGCCTGGAAACCGAGGTTGAGGAGCGATGATGACCTAAGGCCATGGCGGGTCCAATGTGCTCAGTGTGCGGCCAGCTGTCTGGGTGGGGCCAGGAGGTCCAGGCTCAGGCTGGGTCAGAAAGGGCAATAGTGCCCAAGTCAGCCTATATATTTGGGGTACAGCCGAATGGCGTGCAGGTTGATCCTCATTTGGGGTTTCTGGCAGCCCCAGAGGGCAATGTTTTTCTTCTGGAGGGCAGGCAGAGTGCGGCATTGTAGTTCTGGATTGCCAAACTGGAGGGCTTTTGGTCCAGTAGTCTGAGGACGGAAGTCTGAGAACCCAAGCTAGGCCTAGGTTTCTGGGTGAGGATATGGCAGGCACAATCTACAGACCTCCATCGAGATCTCGTGCATCTGAAGTCAGGGCAAGGATCAGACGATCGCTCAGGTTGGTCTTTCTGTCCCTTATGGCCCCTTCTTGAAGGGGGGGGTGGATCACGATGCCATGGGGGTTTTTCCACGATGGGAGTTGTGAGAAGCTCCAAACTGCCAAGATTCTTCTGCAGGACAATTGAGACCTGTTGGTTGGCTCCTGGCCAACGATTCCGAGCAGGGTTCTAAGGATGGATGGCTGGGTAGCCCACCTCACATTCCAATTGTCTCCAAGCAACAAGATAGTTTAGATCTGCTGGATGTGGGGGAGCAACCGAGGAGGCTGAGTTGACATGGACTCTCCTGTGGATGTATCCAAATATGTTTTTGTGTCTATGGAGACCTTGGAATAAAGCGGTGGCACTGGGGCCCTGAAGGGTTCTCCTAAACAGAGGCTTTGACACAGCTCCAACGTGCATGTTTCCCATGTGTAGATGAGATTTGTTCTGATGGGTGAGTCAAGAAACAGCCATATGCTGGTATTGAAATCCAGGCCTCTGAGGAGAGATGCCTGGAAACCAAAGCAATGGATCCGATTAGTGCCTAGGGGCCTGTTCGTTCCTTTTTACCTCTGGGGACATCAGTCTACGGGTCTGAGTGCAGGTAGGTGCTCCGATGGGCTCAGATTGCCCCTGTTTGTCCTGGGAAGCCACAACTATTGGGATGGCGTCAGGGACTTTGGAGGTTTATCCTATTAGTAGGGTTGTGGCCATTGGAATGGGCACATACAATTCCCTTGGAGAGGGCAAGTACAGTCCTCAGGTTTGGCTCCAGGGGCCTGAGACTGAAGGGTGTTTAGGCCAGAGCTGTTTGGACAGTTCTCTGAAAACACAAACTCGGCTTATGTTTCGGGTCATAGGTATGGCAGGACTGATCTACAGACCATGAGGAGAACTCTTCGGGATATGAAAAAAGGGCGAGTGTGAGGCTCCTGCTCAAGTTTTTGTCTCTGGATATCGTGTCACTCATGGTCGGGAAATTGACGGTTGACTTCATGGGAAATGGACGAGTCTTACTCTCTGGGGGTTCGGCCCCGTCCAAAGAGTTTGCGGTCATTCTGGGGATGGAAGAAGTCCGTTTTTTTGTTGTTGTTGATTTGTTTCATTTTGTTTTTCAACCTCAGATTTCCCACCAAATGAGGGATTCCAGAGTAGAGCCCTGGGGAGGGGCGACTAGACAACCAGAAATCTGGTTAAAAATTGGGGCCTAGGGACATGTCAAGCCCATTATGACATCTAATGGTCCAGCCACTGAGAGGACTTACTAGAGGACAGGACTCACGCTGAGGTCACAATGCGTGTTTATGCTCTCGTCGCACTCAAGAATGGGCGGGACCTCAGGGTGAAAGATGTTTTCTCCTACACTGAACGTTGGAAAACAGGCCAACCACAAGGTTTCTTGCCGTGGGTCAGGAAGAGTTCTGATGTCTGCATCAGAGTCACCCCTGGGCAGTGATTGGAGATAAGGTCTCGGTTCTAAAGCCTGAAAACTGAGGTAGGGAAGAGATGATGACCTAAGGCCATGGCGGGTCTGATGTGCTCAGTGTGCGGTCAGCTGTCTGGGTGTTGGTCAGGAGGTCCGGGCTCAGGTTGTGTCAGACAGTGCATTAGTGCCCAGGTTAGACTATATAATTTAGGTACATTCGAGTGCCGTGTAGGTTGATCCTCATTTAAGCTGCCTGGGCAGCTCATTAGGCAATATATTTTTTCTAGAAGGCAGGCAGAGTGCTTCATTGTCGGTCCGGAATTGCCAAACTTGAGGGCTTCGGGGCCAGGAGAGTGAGCACGGAAGTCTGAGAACACGAGCTAGACTTCGGATTCAGGGTGAGGGCACGGCAGGTACCCCCTGCAGATCTCAACCAATATCTCACGCATCTGAAGTCTGGGCGAGGATCAGACGTTGGCTCAGGTTGGAGTTTCTGTGCATGACGGCCCCTTCATGAAGGGAGCGGAATCTCGACGCCATGGAGGGTTTCCACGTTGGTAGATGTGCGATGCCCCCTTCAAGGATTCCTTCTGTGGGACAATTGAGACCTGGTGGAAACTCCAGGACTTCCCATATGGGATGACTCCAGAGCACCGTTCGAGTATGGATGCCTGGGAAGTCCGCCTCGCATTCCAATTGTCTCCTAGCAACAAGACAGTTTAGCTCTAATGGATATGCGGGAGCAAGTGGGGTGGCTGAGTTGAAATGGACTTTCCTGAGGATGGGTCCTAATGTGTGTTTGTGTCCATGAGGGCCTTGGAATGGGGCGATGGCACCGGGACCCTGAAGTATTCTCCTAAGCTTTTGACATAGCTCCCATGCACAAGATTCCTTGTGGAGACGAGATTTGTTCTGATGGGTGCCTCAGGAAATCCCCTCTGCTGGTATGGAATCCAGGCTTTTGAGGAGACATGCCTGTAAACCAAAGCAATGGATCCGATAATGGCCTCGGGTCCTGTCTGGTTCAATCTTCTTCTCTGGGGATATCCATCTGTGGTATGAGTGGAGGTAGATGCTCAGCTGGTATCAACCGCCTTTTTTTGTCCCGGGCGACCTACACTATTGGGATGGCCTCAGGGAATTTGGAGGGTTCTACTAATTTGTACGATTTTTGACAATGGAATGTGCAGAATTCCCATGGATTGGGTGGGCGCTGTCCTAATGTGTGGCTCCAGGGGCCCCAGCCTGCAGGGAGTGTGGCCTAGAACTTTGAGGACAGAAGTCTGAAAACACAAACTCAGCTTAGGTTTGGGGACGCAGGTATGGCACGCCCGATCTACAAAACAGGAGAAGAACTCTTCAGGATAGGAAAAATGAGCGAGTCTGAGGCGCATGCTCAGGCTTTTTCTCTGGATTTTGAATCACCGATGGCCGTGGAATGTTGGGGAGGCCTCATGGGCCATGGAAGAATCTTCCTCTCTGTGGATGTGGCGCGATCCCAATTGTTTCTCGTCAATCTGTGGGATGGGAGGACTCCTTTCAGGTTTGTTACCTCAGGTGTCCCACCAAAAGAGGAATTCCAAAGCAGAGCCCTGGGGAAGAGTGAAGGGACAAACCAAACTATGGTTAAAACTTGGGGCCTAGGGGCATGACAAGCCCAATATGCTGTCTCTTCATCCAGCCACTGAGAGGTCTTACCTGAAGACTGGGCTCAGGCTGAGGGTCACAATGTGTGTTTGTGACCAATGTGGCCCGCAAGCATGGGCGGGGCCTCATGGGCCACACTGGTTTCTACTACAATGAATGTTGGACAACATTCCAACCACAAGGTTTCTTGCCATGGGGAAAAGTTCTGATTTTGCATCATTTTGAAACCAGGGCAGTGATTGGAGATCAGGTCTAGGTTCTGAAGCCTGGAAACCGAGGTTGAGGAGCGATGATGACCTAAGGCCATGGCGGGTCCAATGTGCTCAGTGTGCGGCCAGCTGTCTGGGTGGGGCCAGGAGGTCCAGGCTCAGGCTGGGTCAGAAAGGGCAATAGTGCCCAAGTCAGCCTATATATTTGGGGTACAGCCGAATGGCGTGCAGGTTGATCCTCATTTGGGGTTTCTGGTAGCCCCAGAGGGCAATGTTTTTCTTCTGGAGGGCAGGCAGAGTGCGGCATTGTAGTTCTGGATTGCCAAACTGGAGGGCTTTTGGTCCAGTAGTCTGAGGACGGAAGTCTGAGAACCCAAGCTAGGCCTAGGTTTCTGGGTGAGGATATGGCAGGCACAATCTACAGACCTCCATCGAGATCTCGTGCATCTGAAGTCAGGGCAAGGATCAGACGATCGCTCAGGTTGGTCTTTCTGTCCCTTATGGCCCCTTCTTGAAGGGGGGGGTGGATCACGATGCCATGGGGGTTTTTCCACGATGGGAGTTGTGAGAAGCTCCAAACTGCCAAGATTCTTCTGCAGGACAATTGAGACCTGTTGGTTGGCTCCTGGCCAACGATTCCGAGCAGGGTTCTAAGGATGGATGGCTGGGTAGCCCACCTCACATTCCAATTGTCTCCAAGCAACAAGATAGTTTAGATCTGCTGGATGTGGGGGAGCAACCGAGGAGGCTGAGTTGACATGGACTCTCCTGTGGATGTATCCAAATATGTTTTTGTGTCTATGGAGACCTTGGAATAAAGCGGTGGCACTGGGGCCCTGAAGGGTTCTCCTAAACAGAGGCTTTGACACAGCTCCAACGTGCATGTTTCCCATGTGTAGATGAGATTTGTTCTGATGGGTGAGTCAAGAAACAGCCATATGCTGGTATTGAAATCCAGGCCTCTGAGGAGAGATGCCTGGAAACCAAAGCAATGGATCCGATTAGTGCCTAGGGGCCTGTTCGTTCCTTTTTACCTCTGGGGACATCAGTCTACGGGTCTGAGTGCAGGTAGGTGCTCCGATGGGCTCAGATTGCCCCTGTTTGTCCTGGGAAGCCACAACTATTGGGATGGCGTCAGGGACTTTGGAGGTTTATCCTATTAGTAGGGTTGTGGCCATTGGAATGGGCACATACAATTCCCTTGGAGAGGGCAAGTACAGTCCTCAGGTTTGGCTCCAGGGGCCTGAGACTGAAGGGTGTTTAGGCCAGAGCTGTTTGGACAGTTCTCTGAAAACACAAACTCGGCTTATGTTTCGGGTCATAGGTATGGCAGGACTGATCTACAGACCATGAGGAGAACTCTTCGGGATATGAAAAAAGGGCGAGTGTGAGGCTCCTGCTCAAGTTTTTGTCTCTGGATATCGTGTCACTCATGGTCGGGAAATTGACGGTTGACTTCATGGGAAATGGACGAGTCTTACTCTCTGGGGGTTCGGCCCCGTCCAAAGAGTTTGCGGTCATTCTGGGGATGGAAGAAGTCCGTTTTTTTGTTGTTGTTGATTTGTTTCATTTTGTTTTTCAACCTCAGATTTCCCACCAAATGAGGGATTCCAGAGTAGAGCCCTGGGGAGGGGCGACTAGACAACCAGAAATCTGGTTAAAAATTGGGGCCTAGGGACATGTCAAGCCCATTATGACATCTAATGGTCCAGCCACTGAGAGGACTTACTAGAGGACAGGACTCACGCTGAGGTCACAATGCGTGTTTATGCTCTCGTCGCACTCAAGAATGGGCGGGACCTCAGGGTGAAAGATGTTTTCTCCTACACTGAACGTTGGAAAACAGGCCAACCACAAGGTTTCTTGCCGTGGGTCAGGAAGAGTTCTGATGTCTGCATCAGAGTCACCCCTGGGCAGTGATTGGAGATAAGGTCTCGGTTCTAAAGCCTGAAAACTGAGGTAGGGAAGAGATGATGACCTAAGGCCATGGCGGGTCTGATGTGCTCAGTGTGCGGTCAGCTGTCTGGGTGTTGGTCAGGAGGTCCGGGCTCAGGTTGTGTCAGACAGTGCATTAGTGCCCAGGTTAGACTATATAATTTAGGTACATTCGAGTGCCGTGTAGGTTGATCCTCATTTAAGCTGCCTGGGCAGCTCATTAGGCAATATATTTTTTCTAGAAGGCAGGCAGAGTGCTTCATTGTCGGTCCGGAATTGCCAAACTTGAGGGCTTCGGGGCCAGGAGAGTGAGCACGGAAGTCTGAGAACACGAGCTAGACTTCGGATTCAGGGTGAGGGCACGGCAGGTACCCCCTGCAGATCTCAACCAATACCTCACGCATCTGAAGTCCGGGCGAAGATCAGACGTTGGCTCAGGTTGGAGTTTCTGTGCATGACGGCCCCTTCATGAAGGGAGCGGAATCTCGAGGCCATGGAGGGTTTCCACGTTGGTAGATGTGCGATGCCCCCTTCAAGGATTCCTTCTGCGGGACAATTGAGACCTGGTGGAAACTCCAGGACTTCCCATATGGGATGACTCCAGAGCACCGTTCGAGTATGGATGCCTGGGAAGTCCGCCTCGCATTCCAATTGTCTCCTAGCAACAAGACAGTTTAGCTCTAATGGATATGCGGGAGCAAGTGGGGTGGCTGAGTTGAAATGGACTTTCCTGAGGATGGGTCCTAATGTGTGTTTGTGTCCATGAGGGCCTTGGAATGGGGCGATGGCACCGGGACCCTGAAGTATTCTCCTAAGCTTTTGACATAGCTCCCATGCACAAGATTCCTTGTGGAGACGAGATTTGTTCTGATGGGTGCCTCAGGAAATCCCCTCTGCTGGTATGGAATCCAGGCTTTTGAGGAGACATGCCTGTAAACCAAAGCAATGCATCCGATAATGGCCTCGGGTCCTGTCTGGTTCAATCTTCTTCTCTGGGGATATCCATCTGTGGTATGAGTGGAGGTAGATGCTCAGCTGGTATCAACCGCCTTTTTTTGTCCCGGGCGACCTACACTATTGGGATGGCCTCAGGGACTTTGGAGGGTTCTACTAATTTGTACGATTTTTGACAATGGAATGTGCAGAATTCCCATGGATTGGGTGGGCGCTGTCCTAATGTGTGGCTCCAGGGGCCCCAGCCTGGAGGGAGTGTGGCCTAGAACTTTGAGGACAGAAGTCTGAAAACACAAACTCAGCTTAGGTTTGGGGACGCAGGTATGGCACGCCCGATCTACAAAACAGGAGAAGAACTCTTCAGGATAGGAAAAATGAGCGAGTCTGAGGCGCATGCTCAGGCTTTTTCTCTGGATTTTGAATCACCGATGGCCGTGGAATGTTGGGGAGGCCTCATGGGTCATGGAAGAATCTTCCTCTCTGTGGATGTGGCGCAATCCCAATTGTTTCTCGTCAATCTGTGGGATGGGAGGACTCCTTTCAGGTTTGTTACCTCAGGTGTCCCACCAAAAGAGGAATTCCAAAGCAGAGCCCTGGGGAAGAGTGAAGGGACAAACCGAACTATGGTTAAAACTTGGGGCCTAGGGGCATGACAAGCCCAATATGCTGTCTCTTCATCCAGCCACTGAGAGGTCTTACCTGAAGACTGGGCTCAGGCTGAGGGTCACAATGTGTGTTTGTGACCAATGTGGCCCGCAAGCATGGGCGGGGCCTCATGGGCCACACTGGTTTCTACTACAATGAATGTTGGACAACATTCCAACCACAAGGTTTCTTGCCATGGGGAAAAGTTCTGATTTTGCATCATTTTGAAACCAGGGCAGTGATTGGAGATCAGGTCTAGGTTCTGAAGCCTGGAAACCGAGGTTGAGGAGCGATGATGACCTAAGGCCATGGCGGGTCCAATGTGCTCAGTGTGCGGCCAGCTGTCTGGGTGGGGCCAGGAGGTCCAGGCTCAGGCTGGGTCAGAAAGGGCAATAGTGCCCAAGTCAGCCTATATATTTGGGGTACAGCCGAATGGCGTGCAGGTTGATCCTCATTTGGGGTTTCTGGTAGCCCCAGAGGGCAATGTTTTTCTTCTGGAGGGCAGGCAGAGTGCGGCATTGTAGTTCTGGATTGCCAAACTGGAGGGCTTTTGGTAGTAGTCTGAGGACGGAAGTCTGAGAACCCAAGCTAGGCCTAGGTTTCTGGGTGAGGATATGGCAGGCACAATCTACAGACCTCCATCGAGATCTCGTGCATCTGAAGTCAGGGCAAGGATCAGACGATCGCTCAGGTTGGTCTTTCTGTCCCTTATGGCCCCTTCTTGAAGGGGGGGTGGATCACGATGCCATGGGGGTTTTTCCACGATGGGAGTTGTGAGAAGCTCCAAACTGCCAAGATTCTTCTGCAGGACAATTGAGACCTGTTGGTTGGCTCCTGGCCAACGATTCCGAGCAGGGTTCTAAGGATGGATGGCTGGGTAGCCCACCTCACATTCCAATTGTCTCCAAGCAACAAGATAGTTTAGATCTGCTGGATGTGGGGGAGCAACCGAGGAGGCTGAGTTGACATGGACTCTCCTGTGGATGTATCCAAATATGTTTTTGTGTCTATGGAGACCTTGGAATAAAGCGGTGGCACTGGGGCCCTGAAGGGTTCTCCTAAACAGAGGCTTTGACACAGCTCCAACGTGCATGTTTCCCATGTGTAGATGAGATTTGTTCTGATGGGTGAGTCAAGAAACAGCCATATGCTGGTATTGAAATCCAGGCCTCTGAGGAGAGATGCCTGGAAACCAAAGCAATGGATCCGATTAGTGCCTAGGGGCCTGTTCGTTCCTTTTTACCTCTGGGGACATCAGTCTACGGGTCTGAGTGCAGGAAGGTGCTCCGATGGGCTCAGATTGCCCCTGTTTGTCCTGGGAAGCCACAACTATTGGGATGGCGTCAGGGACTTTGGAGGTTTATCCATTAGTAGGGTTGTGGCCATTGGAATGGGCACATACAATTCCCTTGGAGAGGGCAAGTACAGTCCTCAGGTTTGGCTCCAGGGGCCTGAGACTGAAGGGTGTTTAGGCCAGAGCTGTTTGGACAGTTCTCTGAAAACACAAACTCGGCTTATGTTTCGGGTCATAGGTATGGCAGGACTGATCTACAGACCAGGAGGAGAACTCTTCGGGTTATGAAAAAAGGGCGAGTGTGAGGCTCTTGCTCAAGTTTTTGTCTCTGGATATCGTGTCACTCATGGTCGGGAAATTGACGGGTGACTTCATGGGAAATGGACGAGTCTTACTCTCTGGGGGTTCGGCCCCGTCCAAAGAGTTTGGGGTCATTCTGGGGATGGAAGAAGTCCATTTATTTGTTGTTGTTGATTTGTTTCATTTTGTTTTTCAACCTCAGATGTCCCACCAAATGAGGGATTCCAGAGTAGAGCCCTGGGGAGGGGCGACTAGACAACCAGAAATCTGGTTAAAAATTGGGGCCTAGGGACATGTCAAGCCCATTATGACATCTAATGGTCCAGCCACTGAGAGGACTTACTAGAGGACAGGACTCACGCTGAGGTCACAATGCGTGTTTATGCTCTCGTCGCACTCAAGAATGGGCGGGACCTCAGGGTGAAAGATGTTTTCTCCTACACTGAACGTTGGAAAACAGGCCAACCACAAGGTTTCTTGCCGTGGGTCAGGAAGAGTTCTGATGTCTGCATCAGAGTCACCCCTGGGCAGTGATTGGAGATAAGGTCTCGGTTCTAAAGCCTGAAAACTGAGGTAGGGAAGAGATGATGACCTAAAGCCATGGCGGGTCTGATGTGCTCAGTGTGCGGTCAGCTGTCTGGGTGTTGGTCAGGAGGTCCGGGCTCAGGTTGTGTCAGACAGTGCATTAGTGCCCAGGTTAGACTATATAATTTAGGTACATTCGAGTGCCGTGTAGGTTGATCCTCATTTAAGCTGCCTGGGCAGCTCATTAGGCAATATATTTTTTCTAGAAGGCAGGCAGAGTGCTTCATTGTCGGTCCGGAATTGCCAAACTTGAGGGCGTCGGGGCCAGGAGAGTGAGCACGGAAGTCTGAGAACACGAGCTAGACTTCGGATTCAGGGTGAGGGCACGGCAGGTACCCCCTGCAGATCTCAACCAATACCTCACGCATCTGAAGTCCGGGCGAAGATCAGACGTTGGCTCAGGTTGGAGTTTCTGTGCATGACGGCCCCTTCATGAAGGGAGCGGAATCTCGAGGCCATGCAGGTTTTCCACGTTGGTAGTTGTGCGATTCCCCCTTCAAGGATTCCTTCTGCGGGACAATTGAGACCTGGTGGAAACTCCAGGACTTCCCATATGGGATGACTCCAGAGCACCGTTCGAGTATGGATGCCTGGGAAGTCCGCCTCGCATTCCAATTGTCTCCTAGCAACAAGACAGTTTAGCTCTAATGGATATGCGGGAGCAACTGGGGTGGCTGAGTTGAAATGGACTTTCCTGAGGATGGCTCCTAATGTGTGTTTGTGTCCATGAGGGCCTTGGAATGGGGCGATGGCACCGGGACCCTGAAGTATTCTCCTAAGCTTTTGACATAGCTCCCATGCACAAGATTCCTTGTGGAGACGAGATTTGTTCTGATGGGTGCCTCAGGAAATCCCCTCTGCTGGTATGGAATCCAGGCTTTTGAGGAGACATGCCTGTAAACCAAAGCAATGCATCCGATAATGGCCTCGGGTCCTGTCTGGTTCAATCTTCTTCTCTGGGGATATCCATCTGTGGTATGAGTGGAGGTAGATGCTCAGCTGGTATCAACCGCCTTTTTTTGTCCCGGGCGACCTACACTATTGGGATGGCCTCAGGGACTTTGGAGGGTTCTACTAATTTGTACGATTTTTGACAATGGAATGTGCAGAATTCCCATGGATTGGGTGGGCGCTGTCCTAATGTGTGGCTCCAGGGGCCCCAGCCTGGAGGGAGTGTGGCCTAGAACTTTGAGGACAGAAGTCTGAAAACACAAACTCAGCTTAGGTTTGGGGACGCAGGTATGGCACGCCCGATCTACAAAACAGGAGAAGAACTCTTCAGGATAGGAAAAATGAGCGAGTCTGAGGCGCATGCTCAGGCTTTTTCTCTGGATTTTGAATCACCGATGGCCGTGGAATGTTGGGGAGGCCTCATGGGCCATGGAAGAATCTTCCTCTCTGTGGATGTGGCGCGATCCCAATTGTTTCTCGTCAATCTGTGGGATGGGAGGACTCCTTTCAGGTTTGTTACCTCAGGTGTCCCACCAAAAGAGGAATTCCAAAGCAGAGCCCTGGGGAAGAGTGAAGGGACAAACCGAACTATGGTTAAAACTTGGGGCCTAGGGGCATGACAAGCCCAATATGCTGTCTCTTCATCCAGCCACTGAGAGGTCTTACCTGAAGACTGGGCTCAGGCTGAGGGTCACAATGTGTGTTTGTGACCAATGTGGCCCGCAAGCATGGGCGAGGCCTCATGGGCCACACTGGTTTCTACTACAATGAATGTTGGACAACATTCCAACCACAAGGTTTCTTGCCATGGGGAAAAGTTCTGATTTTGCATCATTTTGAAACCAGGGCAGTGATTGGAGATCAGGTCTAGGTTCTGAAGCCTGGAAAACGAGGTTGAGGAGCGATGATGACCTAAGGCCATGGCGGGTCCAATGTGCTCAGTGTGCGGCCAGCTGTCTGGGTGGGGCCAGGAGGTCCAGGCTCAGGCTGGGTCAGAAAGGGCAATAGTGCCCAAGTCAGCCTATATATTTGGGGTACAGCCGAATGGCGTGCAGGTTGATCCTCATTTGGGGTTTCTGGTAGCCCCAGAGGGCAATGTTTTTCTTCTGGAGGGCAGGCAGAGTGCGGCATTGTAGTTCTGGATTGCCAAACTGGAGGGCTTTTGGTCCAGTAGTCTGAGGACGGAAGTCTGAGAACCCAAGCTAGGCCTAGGTTTCTGGGTGAGGATATGGCAGGCACAATCTACAGACCTCCATCGAGATCTCGTGCATCTGAAGTCAGGGCAAGGATCAGACGATCGCTCAGGTTGGTCTTTCTGTCCCTTATGGCCCCTTCTTGAAGGGGGGGGTGGATCACGATGCCATGGGGGTTTTTCCACGATGGGAGTTGTGAGAAGCTCCAAACTGCCAAGATTCTTCTGCAGGACAATTGAGACCTGTTGGTTGGCTCCTGGCCAACGATTCCGAGCAGGGTTCTAAGGATGGATGGCTGGGTAGCCCACCTCACATTCCAATTGTCTCCAAGCAACAAGATAGTTTAGATCTGCTGGATGTGGGGGAGCAACCGAGGAGGCTGAGTTGACATGGACACTCCTGTGGATGTATCCAAATATGTTTTTGTGTCTATGGAGACCTTGGAATAAAGCGGTGGCACTGGGGCCCTGAAGGGTTCTCCTAAACAGAGGCTTTGACACAGCTCCAACGTGCATGTTTCCCATGTGTAGATGAGATTTGTTCTGATGGGTGAGTCAAGAAACAGCCATATGCTGGTATTGAAATCCAGGCCTCTGAGGAGAGATGCCTGGAAACCAAAGCAATGGATCCGATTAGTGCCTAGGGGCCTGTTCGTTCCTTTTTACCTCTGGGGACATCAGTCTACGGGTCTGAGTGCAGGTAGGTGCTCCGATGGGCTCAGATTGCCCCTGTTTGTCCTGGGAAGCCACAACTATTGGGATGGCGTCAGGGACTTTGGAGGTTTATCCTATTAGTAGGGTTGTGGCCATTGGAATGGGCACATACAATTCCCTTGGAGAGGGCAAGTACAGTCCTCAGGTTTGGCTCCAGGGGCCTGAGACTGAAGGGTGTTTAGGCCAGAGCTGTTTGGACAGTTCTCTGAAAACACAAACTCGGCTTATGTTTCGGGTCATAGGTATGGCAGGACTGATCTACAGACCATGAGGAGAACTCTTCGGGATATGAAAAAAGGGCGAGTGTGAGGCTCCTGCTCAAGTTTTTGTCTCTGGATATCGTGTCACTCATGGTCGGGAAATTGACGGGTGACTTCATGGGAAATGGACGAGTCTTACTCTCTGGGGGTTCGGCCCCGTCCAAAGAGTTTGGGGTCATTCTGGGGATGGAAGAAGTCCATTTTTTTGTTGTTGTTGATTTGTTTCATTTTGTTTTTCAACCTCAGATGTCCCACCAAATGAGGGATTCCAGAGTAGAGCCCTGGGGAGGGGCGACTAGACAACCAGAAATCTGGTTAAAAATTGGGGCCTAGGGACATGTCAAGCCCATTATGACATCTAATGGTCCAGCCACTGAGAGGACTTACTAGAGGACAGGACTCACGCTGAGGTCACAATGCGTGTTTATGCTCTCGTCGCACTCAAGAATGGGCGGGACCTCAGGGTGAAAGATGTTTTCTCCTACACTGAACGTTGGAAAACAGGCCAACCACAAGGTTTCTTGCCGTGGGTCAGGAAGAGTTCTGATGTCTGCATCAGAGTCACCCCTGGGCAGTGATTGGAGATAAGGTCTCGGTTCTAAAGCCTGAAAACTGAGGTAGGGAAGAGATGATGACCTAAGGCCATGGCGGGTCTGATGTGCTCAGTGTGCGGTCAGCTGTCTGGGTGTTGGTCAGGAGGTCCGGGCTCAGGTTGTGTCAGACAGTGCATTAGTGCCCAGGTGAGACTATATAATTTAGGTACATTCGAGTGCCGTGTAGGTTGATCCTCATTTAAGCTGCCTGGGCAGCTCATTAGGCAATATATTTTTTCTAGAAGGCAGGCAGAGTGCTTCATTGTCGGTCCGGAATTGCCAAACTTGAGGGCTTCGGGGCCAGGAGAGTGAGCACGGAAGTCTGAGAACACGAGCTAGACTTCGGATTCAGGGTGAGGGCACGGCAGGTACCCCCTGCAGAACTCAACCAATATCTCACGCATCTGAAGTCCGGGCGAGGATCAGACGTTGGCTCAGGTTGGAGTTTCTGTGCATGACGGCCCCTTCATGAAGGGAGCGGAATCTCGAGGCCATGGAGGGTTTCCACGTTGGTAGATGTGCGATGCCCCCTTCAAGGATTCCTTCTGCGGGACAATTGAGACCTGGTGGAAACTCCAGGACTTCCCATATGGGATGACTCCAGAGCACCGTTCGAGTATGGATGCCTGGGAAGTCCGCCTCGCATTCCAATTGTCTCCTAGCAACAAGACAGTTTAGCTCTAATGGATATGCGGGAGCAACTGGGGTGGCTGAGTTGAAATGGACTTTCCTGAGGATGGGTCCTAATGTGTGTTTGTGTCCATGAGGGCCTTGGAATGGGGCGATGGCACCGGGACCCTGAAGTATTCTCCTAAGCTTTTGACATAGCTCCCATGCACAAGATTCCTTGTGGAGACGAGATTTGTTCTGATGGGTGCCTCAGGAAATCTCCTCTGCTGGTATGGAATCCAGGCTTTTGAGGAGACATGCCTGTAAACCAAAGCAATGCATCCGATAATGGCCTCGGGTCCTGTCTGGTTCAATCTTCTTCTCTGGGGATATCCATCTGTGGTATGAGTGGAGGTAGATGCTCAGCTGGTATCAACCGCCTTTTTTTGTCCCGGGCGACCTACACTATTGGGATGGCCTCAGGGAATTTGGAGGGTTCTACTAATTTGTACGATTTTTGACAATGGAATGTGCAGAATTCCCATGGATTGGGTGGGCGCTGTCCTAATGTGTGGCTCCAGGGGCCCCAGCCTGGAGGGAGTGTGGCCTAGAACTTTGAGGACAGAAGTCTGAAAACACAAACTCAGCTTAGGTTTGGGGACGCAGGTATGGCACGCCCGATCTACAAAACAGGAGAAGAACTCTTCAGGATAGGAAAAATGAGCGAGTCTGAGGCGCATGCTCAGGCTTTTTCTCTGGATTTTGAATCACCGATGGCCGTGGAATGTTGGGGAGGCCTCATGGGCCATGGAAGAATCTTCCTCTCTGTGGATGTGGCGCGATCCCAATTGTTTCTCGTCAATCTGTGGGATGGGAGGACTCCTTTCAGGTTTGTTACCTCAGGTGTCCCACCAAAAGAGGAATTCCAAAGCAGAGCCCTGGGGAAGAGTGAAGGGACAAACCGAACTATGGTTAAAACTTGGGGCCTAGGGGCATGACAAGCCCAATATGCTGTCTCTTCATCCAGCCACTGAGAGGTCTTACCTGAAGACTGGGCTCAGGCTGAGGGTCACAATGTGTGTTTGTGACCAATGTGGCCCGCAAGCATGGGCGAGGCCTCATGGGCCACACTGGTTTCTACTACAATGAATGTTGGACAACATTCCAACCACAAGGTTTCTTGCCATGGGGAAAAGTTCTGATTTTGCATCATTTTGAAACCAGGGCAGTGATTGGAGATCAGGTCTAGGTTCTGAAGCCTGGAAAACGAGGTTGAGGAGCGATGATGACCTAAGGCCATGGCGGGTCCAATGTGCTCAGTGTGCGGCCAGCTGTCTGGGTGGGGCCAGGAGGTCCAGGCTCAGGCTGGGTCAGAAAGGGCAATAGTGCCCAAGTCAGCCTATATATTTGGGGTACAGCCGAATGGCGTGCAGGTTGATCCTCATTTGGGGTTTCTGGTAGCCCCAGAGGGCAATGTTTTTCTTCTGGAGGGCAGGCAGAGTGCGGCATTGTAGTTCTGGATTGCCAAACTGGAGGGCTTTTGGTCCAGTAGTCTGAGGACGGAAGTCTGAGAACCCAAGCTAGGCCTAGGTTTCTGGGTGAGGATATGGCAGGCACAATCTACAGACCTCCATCGAGATCTCGTGCATCTGAAGTCAGGGCAAGGATCAGACGATCGCTCAGGTTGGTCTTTCTGTCCCTTATGGCCCCTTCTTGAAGGGGGGGGTGGATCACGATGCCATGGGGGTTTTTCCACGATGGGAGTTGTGAGAAGCTCCAAACTGCCAAGATTCTTCTGCAGGACAATTGAGACCTGTTGGTTGGCTCCTGGCCAACGATTCCGAGCAGGGTTCTAAGGATGGATGGCTGGGTAGCCCACCTCACATTCCAATTGTCTCCAAGCAACAAGATAGTTTAGATCTGCTGGATGTGGGGGAGCAACCGAGGAGGCTGAGTTGACATGGACTCTCCTGTGGATGTATCCAAATATGTTTTTGTGTCTATGGAGACCTTGGAATAAAGCGGTGGCACTGGGGCCCTGAAGGGTTCTCCTAAACAGAGGCTTTGACACAGCTCCAACGTGCATGTTTCCCATGTGTAGATGAGATTTGTTCTGATGGGTGAGTCAAGAAACAGCCATATGCTGGTATTGAAATCCAGGCCTCTGAGGAGAGATGCCTGGAAACCAAAGCAATGGATCCGATTAGTGCCTAGGGGCCTGTTCGTTCCTTTTTACCTCTGGGGACATCAGTCTACGGGTCTGAGTGCAGGTAGGTGCTCCGATGGGCTCAGATTGCCCCTGTTTGTCCTGGGAAGCCACAACTATTGGGATGGCGTCAGGGACTTTGGAGGTTTATCCTATTAGTAGGGTTGTGGCCATTGGAATGGGCACATACAATTCCCTTGGAGAGGGCAAGTACAGTCCTCAGGTTTGGCTCCAGGGGCCTGAGACTGAAGGGTGTTTAGGCCAGAGCTGTTTGGACAGTTCTCTGAAAACACAAACTCGGCTTATGTTTCGGGTCATAGGTATGGCAGGACTGATCTACAGACCATGAGGAGAACTCTTCGGGATATGAAAAAAGGGCGAGTGTGAGGCTCCTGCTCAAGTTTTTGTCTCTGGATATCGTGTCACTCATGGTCGGGAAATTGACGGGTGACTTCATGGGAAATGGACGAGTCTTACTCTCTGGGGGTTCGGCCCCGTCCAAAGAGTTTGGGGTCATTCTGGGGATGGAAGAAGTCCATTTTTTTGTTGTTGTTGATTTGTTTCATTTTGTTTTTCAACCTCAGATGTCCCACCAAATGAGGGATTCCAGAGTAGAGCCCTGGGGAGGGGCGACTAGACAACCAGAAATCTGGTTAAAAATTGGGGCCTAGGGACATGTCAAGCCCATTATGACATCTAATGGTCCAGCCACTGAGAGGACTTACTAGAGGACAGGACTCACGCTGAGGTCACAATGCGTGTTTATGCTCTCGTCGCACTCAAGAATGGGCGGGACCTCAGGGTGAAAGATGTTTTCTCCTACACTGAACGTTGGAAAACAGGCCAACCACAAGGTTTCTTGCCGTGGGTCAGGAAGAGTTCTGATGTCTGCATCAGAGTCACCCCTGGGCAGTGATTGGAGATAAGGTCTCGGTTCTAAAGCCTGAAAACTGAGGTAGGGAAGAGATGATGACCTAAGGCCATGGCGGGTCTGATGTGCTCAGTGTGCGGTCAGCTGTCTGGGTGTTGGTCAGGAGGTCCGGGCTCAGGTTGTGTCAGACAGTGCATTAGTGCCCAGGTGAGACTATATAATTTAGGTACATTCGAGTGCCGTGTAGGTTGATCCTCATTTAAGCTGCCTGGGCAGCTCATTAGGCAATATATTTTTTCTAGAAGGCAGGCAGAGTGCTTCATTGTCGGTCCGGAATTGCCAAACTTGAGGGCTTCGGGGCCAGGAGAGTGAGCACGGAAGTCTGAGAACACGAGCTAGACTTCGGATTCAGGGTGAGGGCACGGCAGGTACCCCCTGCAGAACTCAACCAATATCTCACGCATCTGAAGTCCGGGCGAGGATCAGACGTTGGCTCAGGTTGGAGTTTCTGTGCATGACGGCCCCTTCATGAAGGGAGCGGAATCTCGAGGCCATGGAGGGTTTCCACGTTGGTAGATGTGCGATGCCCCCTTCAAGGATTCCTTCTGCGGGACAATTGAGACCTGGTGGAAACTCCAGGACTTCCCATATGGGATGACTCCAGAGCACCGTTCGAGTATGGATGCCTGGGAAGTCCGCCTCGCATTCCAATTGTCTCCTAGCAACAAGACAGTTTAGCTCTAATGGATATGCGGGAGCAACTGGGGTGGCTGAGTTGAAATGGACTTTCCTGAGGATGGGTCCTAATGTGTGTTTGTGTCCATGAGGGCCTTGGAATGGGGCGATGGCACCGGGACCCTGAAGTATTCTCCTAAGCTTTTGACATAGCTCCCATGCACAAGATTCCTTGTGGAGACGAGATTTGTTCTGATGGGTGCCTCAGGAAATCTCCTCTGCTGGTATGGAATCCAGGCTTTTGAGGAGACATGCCTGTAAACCAAAGCAATGCATCCGATAATGGCCTCGGGTCCTGTCTGGTTCAATCTTCTTCTCTGGGGATATCCATCTGTGGTATGAGTGGAGGTAGATGCTCAGCTGGTATCAACCGCCTTTTTTTGTCCCGGGCGACCTACACTATTGGGATGGCCTCAGGGAATTTGGAGGGTTCTACTAATTTGTACGATTTTTGACAATGGAATGTGCAGAATTCCCATGGATTGGGTGGGCGCTGTCCTAATGTGTGGCTCCAGGGGCCCCAGCCTGGAGGGAGTGTGGCCTAGAACTTTGAGGACAGAAGTCTGAAAACACAAACTCAGCTTAGGTTTGGGGACGCAGGTATGGCACGCCCGATCTACAAAACAGGAGAAGAACTCTTCAGGATAGGAAAAATGAGCGAGTCTGAGGCGCATGCTCAGGCTTTTTCTCTGGATTTTGAATCACCGATGGCCGTGGAATGTTGGGGAGGCCTCATGGGCCATGGAAGAATCTTCCTCTCTGTGGATGTGGCGCGATCCCAATTGTTTCTCGTCAATCTGTGGGATGGGAGGACTCCTTTCAGGTTTGTTACCTCAGGTGTCCCACCAAAAGAGGAATTCCAAAGCAGAGCCCTGGGGAAGAGTGAAGGGACAAACCGAACTATGGTTAAAACTTGGGGCCTAGGGGCATGACAAGCCCAATATGCTGTCTCTTCATCCAGCCACTGAGAGGTCTTACCTGAAGACTGGGCTCAGGCTGAGGGTCACAATGTGTGTTTGTGACCAATGTGGCCCGCAAGCATGGGCGAGGCCTCATGGGCCACACTGGTTTCTACTACAATGAATGTTGGACAACATTCCAACCACAAGGTTTCTTGCCATGGGGAAAAGTTCTGATTTTGCATCATTTTGAAACCAGGGCAGTGATTGGAGATCAGGTCTAGGTTCTGAAGCCTGGAAAACGAGGTTGAGGAGCGATGATGACCTAAGGCCATGGCGGGTCCAATGTGCTCAGTGTGCGGCCAGCTGTCTGGGTGGGGCCAGGAGGTCCAGGCTCAGGCTGGGTCAGAAAGGGCAATAGTGCCCAAGTCAGCCTATATATTTGGGGTACAGCCGAATGGCGTGCAGGTTGATCCTCATTTGGGGTTTCTGGTAGCCCCAGAGGGCAATGTTTTTCTTCTGGAGGGCAGGCAGAGTGCGGCATTGTAGTTCTGGATTGCCAAACTGGAGGGCTTTTGGTCCAGTAGTCTGAGGACGGAAGTCTGAGAACCCAAGCTAGGCCTAGGTTTCTGGGTGAGGATATGGCAGGCACAATCTACAGACCTCCATCGAGATCTCGTGCATCTGAAGTCAGGGCAAGGATCAGACGATCGCTCAGGTTGGTCTTTCTGTCCCTTATGGCCCCTTCTTGAAGGGGGGGGTGGATCACGATGCCATGGGGGTTTTTCCACGATGGGAGTTGTGAGAAGCTCCAAACTGCCAAGATTCTTCTGCAGGACAATTGAGACCTGTTGGTTGGCTCCTGGCCAACGATTCCGAGCAGGGTTCTAAGGATGGATGGCTGGGTAGCCCACCTCACATTCCAATTGTCTCCAAGCAACAAGATAGTTTAGATCTGCTGGATGTGGGGGAGCAACCGAGGAGGCTGAGTTGACATGGACTCTCCTGTGGATGTATCCAAATATGTTTTTGTGTCTATGGAGACCTTGGAATAAAGCGGTGGCACTGGGGCCCTGAAGGGTTCTCCTAAACAGAGGCTTTGACACAGCTCCAACGTGCATGTTTCCCATGTGTAGATGAGATTTGTTCTGATGGGTGAGTCAAGAAACAGCCATATGCTGGTATTGAAATCCAGGCCTCTGAGGAGAGATGCCTGGAAACCAAAGCAATGGATCCGATTAGTGCCTAGGGGCCTGTTCGTTCCTTTTTACCTCTGGGGACATCAGTCTACGGGTCTGAGTGCAGGTAGGTGCTCCGATGGGCTCAGATTGCCCCTGTTTGTCCTGGGAAGCCACAACTATTGGGATGGCGTCAGGGACTTTGGAGGTTTATCCTATTAGTAGGGTTGTGGCCATTGGAATGGGCACATACAATTCCCTTGGAGAGGGCAAGTACAGTCCTCAGGTTTGGCTCCAGGGGCCTGAGACTGAAGGGTGTTTAGGCCAGAGCTGTTTGGACAGTTCTCTGAAAACACAAACTCGGCTTATGTTTCGGGTCATAGGTATGGCAGGACTGATCTACAGACCATGAGGAGAACTCTTCGGGATATGAAAAAAGGGCGAGTGTGAGGCTCCTGCTCAAGTTTTTGTCTCTGGATATCGTGTCACTCATGGTCGGGAAATTGACGGGTGACTTCATGGGAAATGGACGAGTCTTACTCTCTGGGGGTTCGGCCCCGTCCAAAGAGTTTGGGGTCATTCTGGGGATGGAAGAAGTCCGGTTTTTTGTTGTTGTTGATTTGTTTCATTTTGTTTTTCAACCTCAGATGTCCCACCAAATGAGGGATTCCAGAGTAGAGCCCTGGGGAGGGGCGACTAGACAACCAGAAATCTGGTTAAAAATTGGGGCCTAGGGACATGTCAAGCCCATTATGACATCTAATGGTCCAGCCACTGAGAGGACTTACTAGAGGACAGGACTCACGCTGAGGTCACAATGCGTGTTTATGCTCTCGTCGCACTCAAGAATGGGCGGGACCTCAGGGTGAAAGATGTTTTCTCCTACACTGAACGTTGGAAAACAGGCCAACCACAAGGTTTCTTGCCGTGGGTCAGGAAGAGTTCTGATGTCTGCATCAGAGTCACCCCTGGGCAGTGATTGGAGATAAGGTCTCGGTTCTAAAGCCTGAAAACTGAGGTAGGGAAGAGATGATGACCTAAGGCCATGGCGGGTCTGATGTGCTCAGTGTGCGGTCAGCTGTCTGGGTGTTGGCCAGGAGGTCCGGGCTCAGGTTGTGTCAGACAGTGCATTAGTGCCCAGGTTAGACTATATAATTTAGGTACATTCGAGTGCCATGTAGGTTGATCCTCATTTAAGCTGCCTGGGCAGCTCATTAGGCAATATATTTTTTCTAGAAGGCAGGCAGAGTGCTTCATTGTCGGTCCGGAATTGCCAAACTTGAGGGCTTCGGGGCCAGGAGAGTGAGCACGGAAGTCTGAGAACACGAGCTAGACTTCGGATTCAGGGTGAGGGCACGGCAGGTACCCCCTGCAGAACTCAACCAATATCTCACGCATCTGAAGTCCGGGCGAGGATCAGACGTTGGCTCAGGTTGGAGTTTCTGTGCATGACGGCCCCTTCATGAAGGGAGCGGAATCTCGAGGCCATGGAGGGTTTCCACGTTGGTAGATGTGCGATGCCCCCTTCAAGGATTCCTTCTGCGGGACAATTGAGACCTGGTGGAAACTCCAGGACTTCCCATATGGGATGACTCCAGAGCACCGTTCGAGTATGGATGCCTGGGAAGTCCGCCTCGCATTCCAATTGTCTCCTAGCAACAAGACAGTTTAGCTCTAATGGATATGCGGGAGCAACTGGGGTGGCTGAGTTGAAATGGACTTTCCTGAGGATGGGTCCTAATGTGTGTTTGTGTCCATGAGGGCTTTGGAATGGGGCGATGGCACCGGGACCCTGAAGTATTCTCCTAAGCTTTTGACATAGCTCCCATGCACAAGATTCCTTGTGGAGACGAGATTTGTTCTGATGGGTGCCTCAGGAAATCCCCTCTGCTGGTATGGAATCCAGGCTTTTGAGGAGACATGCCTGTAAACCAAAGCAATGCATCCGATAATGGCCTCGGGTCCTGTCTGGTTCAATCTTCTTCTCTGGGGATATCCATCTGTGGTATGAGTGGAGGTAGATGCTCAGCTGGTATCAACCGCCTTTTTTTGTCCCGGGCGACCTACACTATTGGGATGGCCTCAGGGACTTTGGAGGGTTCTACTAATTTGTACGATTTTTGACAATGGAATGTGCAGAATTCCCATGGATTGGGTGGGCGCTGTCCTAATGTGTGGCTCCAGGGGCCCCAGCCTGGAGGGAGTGTGGCCTAGAACTTTGAGGACAGAAGTCTGAAAACACAAACTCAGCTTAGGTTTGGGGACGCAGGTATGGCACGCCCGATCTACAAAACAGGAGAAGAACTCTTCAGGATAGGAAAAATGAGCGAGTCTGAGGCGCATGCTCAGGCTTTTTCTCTGGATTTTGAATCACCGATGGCCGTGGAATGTTGGGGAGGCCTCATGGGCCATGGAAGAATCTTCCTCTCTGTGGATGTGGTGCGATCCCAATTGTTTCTCGTCAATCTGTGGGATGGGAGGACTCCTTTCAGGTTTGTTACCTCAGGTGTCCCACCAAAAGAGGAATTCCAAAGCAGAGCCCTGGGGAAGAGTGAAGGGACAAACCGAACTATGGTTAAAACTTGGGGCCTAGGGGCATGACAAGCCCAATATGCTGTCTCTTCATCCAGCCACTGAGAGGTCTTACCTGAAGACTGGGCTCAGGCTGAGGGTCACAATGTGTGTTTGTGACCAATGTGGCCCGCAAGCATGGGCGAGGCCTCATGGGCCACACTGGTTTCTACTACAATGAATGTTGGACAACATTCCAACCACAAGGTTTCTAGCCATGGGGAAGGAGTTCTGATTTCTGCATCATTTTCAACCCTGGGCACTGGTTGGAGATAAGGTCTAGGTTCGGAAGCCTGAAAACCGCAGTTGGGAAGAGATGACGACCTAAGGCCTTGGCGGGTCTTATGCGCTCAGTGTGCCGTCAACTGCCTGGGTATTGGTCAGGAAGTTCTGGCTCAGGTTGTGTCAATAGTGCATTAGTGCCCAGGTTAGACTATAAAATTTGGGTACAGTCGAGTGTCGTGTAGGTTTATCCTCATTTGAGGTGCCTGGGCAGCTCATTAGGCAATATATTCTTTCTAGAGTGCAGGCAGAGTTCCGCAATGTGGGTCCGGAATTTCCAATCTTGATGGCTTCAGGGCCAGGAGGGTGAGGACAGAAGTCTGAGAACACAAGCTAGACTTGGGCTTCAGGCCGAGGGCACGGCAGGTACCCCTTATAGATCTGAACCAATATCTCAAGCATCTGAAGTCAAGGCGAGGATCAGACGTTGGCTCAGGTTGGAGTTTCTGTGACTGACTGCCCTTCATGAACGGAGCGGAGTCTCAAGGCCATGGAGGTTTTCCCACGTTGGGAGTTGTGGGATGCCCCCTTCAAGGATTCCTTATGCGGGACAATTGACACCTGTTGGGCAGCTCCAGGACATCCCATATGGAATGACTCCAGAGCACCTTTAGAGAATGGATGCCAGGGTAGCCCGCCTCGCATTCCAATTTTCTCCTAGCAACAAGACAGTTGAGATGTGATGGCTCTGCAGAAGCAACCAGGGTGGCTGAGGTGAAATGGACTATCCTGAGGATGGGGCCTAATGTGTGTTTGTGTCCATGGGGGCCTTAGTTTGGGGCGGTGGCACCGGGACCCTGAAGTATTCTCCTAAGCTTGACATAGCTCCCATGAACAAGTATCCTTGTGGAGACGAGATTTTTTCTGATGGGTGCCTCAGGAAACCCCCTGTGCTGGAATTGGAATCCAGACTTTTGAGGAGACATGCCTGTAAACCAAAGCAATGGATCCGATTATGGCCTAGGGTCCTGTCTGGTTCAATCTATTCTCTGGGGACATCCATCTATGGTATGAGTGGAGGTAGATGCTCAGCTGGTGTCAGTCCGCCCTTTTTTGACCCGGGAGACCTACACTATTGAGATGGCCTCAGGGACTTTGGAGGGTTCTCCTAAATTGTAAGATTTTGGACAATGGAATGGGCAGAACTCCCATGGATTGGGTAGGCACATTCCTAATGTGTGGCTCCAGGGGCCCCAGCCTGGAGCGTGTGTGGCCCAGGACTTTGAGGACAGAAGTCTGAAAACACAAACTCAGCTTAGGTGTGGGTACGTAGGTATGGCAGGCCCAATTTACAAACCATGAGAAGAACTCTTCAGGATATGAAGAAAGAGCAAGTCTGAGGCGCTTGCTCGGGCTTTTGTCTCTATATTTTGTATCAACGATGGCCGTGGAATGTGGGGAGGCCTCATTGGCCATGGACGAATCTTCCCTCTGTAGATTTGGCATGGTCCCAATAGTTTTTCGTCATTCTGTGGTATGGGAGGTCTCCTTTCAGGTTTGTTACCTCAGGTGTCCCAACCAAAGAGGAATTCCAAAGCAGAGCCCTGGGGAAGAGTGAAGGGACAACCCAAACTATGTTTAAAAATTGGGGCCTAGGGGCTGGCAGGCCCATTATCCACTCTTCATCCATCCACTGAGAGGCCTTACTTGAAAACTGGGCTCAGGCTGAGGGTCACAATGTGTGTTTCTGACCAATGTGGCCCACGAGCATGGGCGGGGCCACATGGGACACAGTAGTTTCAACTACACTGAACTTTGGACAACATGCCAAACACAAGGTTTCTAGCCATGGGGCAGGAGTTCTGATTTCTGCATCATTTTCAAACCTGGTCGGTGGTTGGATATAAGGTCTAGGTTCTGAAGCCTGAAAACCACAGTTGGGAAGGGATGATGACCTAAGGCCATGGCGGGTCTGACGTACTCAGTGTGCGGTCAGGTGCCTGGGTGCTGGTCAGGAGGTTCGGGCTCATGTTCTGTCAGACAGTGCATTAGTGCCCAGGTTAGACCATTTAATTAGGGTACAGTCGAGTGGGTGTACGTTTATCCTCCTTCGAGGTGCCTGTGCAGCTCATTTGAGAATATATTTTCTCTAGAGGGCAGGAAGAATGCTGCATTGTGAGTCCGGAATTGCCAAACTTGAGGGCTTCTGGGCCAGGAGTGTGAGGACAGAAGTCTGAGAACACAAGCTAGACTTGGGCTTCAGGCCGAGGGCACGGCAGGTATTCCCTGCAGATCTGAAACAATATCTCAAGCAAATGAAGTCACGGCGAGGATCAGACGATGCCTCAGGTTGCAGTTTCTGTGAATGACTGCCTTTCATGAACGGCGCGGAGTCTCAAGGCTATGGAGGTTTTCCCACGTTGGGAATTGGGGGATGCCCCCTTCAAGGATTCCTTCTGCGGGACAATTGAGAACTGTTGCGCAGCTCCAGGACATCCCATATGGAAAGACTCCAGAGCACCGTTCGAGGATGGATGCAAGGGAAGCCCGCCTTGCATTCCAATTGACTCCTAGCAAAAGACACTTGAGATTGGTGGCTATGCAGGAGCAACCGGGGTGGCTGAGTTGAAATGGACTTTCCTGAGGATGGGGCCTAATGTGTGTTTGTGTCCATGGGGCCTTGGAATGCGGCAGTGGCACCGGTCCCCTAAAGTCTTCTCCTAAGCTTTTGACATAGCTCCCATGCACAAGTTTCCTTGTGGAGACGAGATTTGTTCTGACGGATGCTCAGGAAACCCCCCTATGATGGTATTGGAATCCAGGCTTTTGAGGAGACATGCCTGTAAACCAAATCAATGGATCCGATTATGGCCTAGTGTCCTGTCTGGTTCCATCTTCTTCTCTGGGGACATCCATCTAGGTATGTGTGGAGGTAGATGCTCAGCTGGTGTCAGACCGCCCTTGTTTGTCCCGGGAGACCTACACTATTGGGATGGCCTCGGGTACTTTGGAGGGTTCTCCTAATTTGTACGATTTTGGACAATGGAATGGGCAGAATTCCCATGCATGGGGTAGGTACTGTCCTAATGTGTGGTTCCTAGGGCCCAGCCGGAGTGTGCGTGGCCCAGAACTTTGAGGACAAAAGTCTGAAAACACAAACTCAGCTTAGTTTGGTGACGTAGCTATGGCAGGCCCAATCTACAAACCATGAGAAGAACTCTTCAGGATATGAAGAAAGAGCGAGTCTGTGGCGCTTGCTCAGTCTTTTGTCTCTATATTTTGTATCAGCAATGGCCTAGGATTGTGGGGAGGATTTATGGGCCATGGACGAATCTTCATCTCTGTGGATTTGGCCCGGTCCCAATTGTATTTCGTCAGTCTGTGGGATGGGAGTTCTCCTTTCAGGTTTGTTACCTCAGGTGTCCCAACCAAAGAGGAATTCCAAAGCAGAGCCCTGGGGAAGAGTGAAGGGACAACCCAAACTATGGTTAAAAATGGGGGCCTAGGGGCATGGCAGGCCCAATATGCTGTCTCTTCATCCAGCCACTGAGAGGCCTTACTTGAGGACTGGGCTCAGGCTGAGGGTCACAATGTGTGTTTTTGACCAATGTGGCTCGCAAGCATGGGCGGCGCCGCATGGGCCACACCGGTTTGATCTACACTGAACTTTGGACAACATGCCATCACAAGGTTTCTAGCCATGGGGAAGGAGTTCTGATTTCTGCATCATTTTCAACCCTGGGCAGTGGTTGGAGATAAGGTCTATGTTCTAAAGCCTGAAAACTGCAGTTGGGAAGACATGACGACCTAAGGCCATGGCGGGTCTGACTTACTCAGTGTGCGGTCAGCTTCCTGGTTGTTGGTCAGGAGGTTCGGGCTCAGGTTGTGTCAGACAGTGCATTATTGCCCAGGTTAGACTATATAATTTGGGTACAGTCGAGTGCCGTGTAGGTTTATCCTCATTTGAGGTAACTGGGCAGCTCATTAGGCAAGATATTTTTTCTAGAGTGCAGGCAGAGTGCTGCATTGTGGGATCCGGAATTGCCAAACTTGAGGGCTTTGGGCTAGGATTGTGAGGACAGAAGTCTGAGAACACAAGCTAGACTTGGACTTCAGGCCAAGGGCACGGCAGTTACCCCCTGCATATCTGAACCAATATCTCAATATCTGATGGGTGAGTCAAGAAACAGCCATATGCTGGTATTGAAATCCAGGCCTCTGAGGAGAGATGCCTGGAAACCAAAGCAATGGATCCGATTAGTGCCTAGGGGCCTGTTCGTTCCTTTTTACCTCTGGGGACATCAGTCTACGGGTCTGAGTGCAGGTAGGTGCTCCGATGGGCTCAGATTGCCCCTGTTTGTCCTGGGAAGCCACAACTATCGAGATCTCGTGCATCTGAAGTCAGGGCAAGGATCAGACGATCGCTCAGGTTGGTCTTTCTGTCCCTTATGGCCCCTTCTTGAAGGGGGGGGTGGATCACGATGCCATGGGGGTTTTTCCACGATGGGAGTTGTGAGAAGCTCCAAACTGCCAAGATTCTTCTGCAGGACAATTGAGACCTGTTGGTTGGCTCCTGGCCAACGATTCCGAGCAGGGTTCTAAGGATGGATGGCTGGGTAGCCCACCTCACATTCCAATTGTCTCCAAGCAACAAGATAGTTTAGATCTGCTGGATGTGGGGGAGCAACCGAGGAGGCTGAGTTGACATGGACTCTCCTGTGGATGTATCCAAATATGTTTTTGTGTCTATGGAGACCTTGGAATAAAGCGGTGGCACTGGGGCCCTGAAGGGTTCTCCTAAACAGAGGCTTTGACACAGCTCCAACGTGCATGTTTCCCATGTGTAGATGAGATTTGTTCTGATGGGTGAGTCAAGAAACAGCCATATGCTGGTATTGAAATCCAGGCCTCTGAGGAGAGATGCCTGGAAACCAAAGCAATGGATCCGATTAGTGCCTAGGGGCCTGTTCGTTCCTTTTTACCTCTGGGGACATCAGTCTACGGGTCTGAGTGCAGGTAGGTGCTCCGATGGGCTCAGATTGCCCCTGTTTGTCCTGGGAAGCCACAACTATTGGGATGGCGTCAGGGACTTTGGAGGTTTATCCTATTAGTAGGGTTGTGGCCATTGGAATGGGCACATACAATTCCCTTGGAGAGGGCAAGTACAGTCCTCAGGTTTGGCTCCAGGGGCCTGAGACTGAAGGGTGTTTAGGCCAGAGCTGTTTGGACAGTTCTCTGAAAACACAAACTCGGCTTATGTTTCGGGTCATAGGTATGGCAGGACTGATCTACAGACCATGAGGAGAACTCTTCGGGATATGAAAAAAGGGCGAGTGTGAGGCTCTTGCTCAAGTTTTTGTCTCTGGATATCGTGTCACTCATGGTCGGGAAATTGACGGGTGACTTCATGGGAAATGGACGAGTCTTACTCTCTGGGGGTTCGGCCCCGTCCAAAGAGTTTGGGGTCATTCTGGGGATGGAAGAAGTCCATTTTTTTGTTGTTGTTGATTTGTTTCATTTTGTTTTTCAACCTCAGATGTCCCACCAAATGAGGGATTCCAGAGTAGAGCCCTGGGGAGGGGCGACTAGACAACCAGAAATCTGGTTAAAAATTGGGGCCTAGGGACATGTCAAGCCCATTATGACATCTAATGGTCCAGCCACTGAGAGGACTTACTAGAGGACAGGACTCACGCTGAGGTCACAATGCGTGTTTATGCTCTCGTCGCACTCAAGAATGGGCGGGACCTCAGGGTGAAAGATGTTTTCTCCTACACTGAACGTTGGAAAACAGGCCAACCACAAGGTTTCTTGCCGTGGGTCAGGAAGAGTTCTGATGTCTGCATCAGAGTCACCCCTGGGCAGTGATTGGAGATAAGGTCTCGGTTCTAAAGCCTGAAAACTGAGGTAGGGAAGAGATGATGACCTAAGGCCATGGCGGGTCTGATGTGCTCAGTGTGCGGTCAGCTGTCTGGGTGTTGGTCAGGAGGTCCGGGCTCAGGTTGTGTCAGACAGTGCATTAGTGCCCAGGTTAGACTATATAATTTAGGTACATTCGAGTGCCGTGTAGGTTGATCCTCATTTAAGCTGCCTGGGCAGCTCATTAGGCAATATATTTTTTCTAGAAGGCAGGCAGAGTGCTTCATTGTCGGTCCGGAATTGCCAAACTTGAGGGCGTCGGGGCCAGGAGAGTGAGCACGGAAGTCTGAGAACACGAGCTAGACTTTGGATTCAGGGTGAGGGCACGGCAGGTACCCCCTGCAGATCTCAACCAATATCTCACGCATCTGAAGTCCGGGCGAGGATCAGACGTTGGCTCAGGTTGGAGTTTCTGTGCATGACGGCCCCTTCATGAAGGGAGCGGAATCTCGAGGCCATGGAGGTTTTCCACGTTGGTAGTTGTGCGATGCCCCCTTCAAGGATTCCTTCTGCGGGACAATTGAGACCTGGTGGAAACTCCAGGACTTCCCATATGGGATGACTCCAGAGCACCGTTCGAGTATGGATGCCTGGGAAGTCCGCCTCGCATTCCAATTGTCTCCTAGCAACAAGACAGTTTAGCTCTAATGGATATGCGGGAGCAACTGGGGTGGCTGAGTTGAAATGGACTTTCCTGAGAATGGGTCCTATGTGTGTTTGTGTCCATGAGGGCCTTGGAATGGGGCGATGGCACCGGGACCCTGAAGTATTCTCCTAAGCTTTTGTCATAGCTCCCATGCACAAGATTCCTTGTGGAGACGAGATTTGTTCTGATGGGTGCCTCAGGAAATCCCCTCTGCTGGTATGGAATCCAGGCTTTTGAGGAGACATGCCTGTAAACCAAAGCAATGGATCCGATAATGGCCTCGTGTCCTGTCTGGTTCAATCTTCTTCTCTGGGGATATCCATCTATGGTATGAGTGGAGGTAGATGCTCAGTTGGTATCAACCGCCATTTTTTGTCCCGGGCGACCTACACTATTGGGATGGCCTCAGGGACTTTGGAGGTTTCTACTAATTTGTACGATTTTTGACAATGGAATGTGCAGAATTCCCATGGATTGGGTGGGCGCTGTCCTAATGTGTGGCTCCAGGGGCCCCAGCCTGGAGGGAGTGTGGCCTAGAACTTTGAGGACAGAAGTCTGAAAACACAAACTCAGCTTAGGTTTGGGGACGTAGGTATGGCACGCCCGATCTACAAAACAGGAGAAGAACTCTTCAGGATAGGAAGAATGACCGAGTCTGAGGCGCATGCTCAGGCTTTTTCTCTGGATTTTGAATCACCGATGGCCGTGGAATGTTGGGGAGGCCTCATGGACCATGGAAGAATCTTCCTCTCTGTGGATTTGGCGCGATCCCAATTGTTTCTCGTCAATCTGTGGGATGGGAGGACTCCTTTCAGGTTTGTTATTTCAGGTGTCCCACCAAAAGAGGAATTCCAAAGCAGAGCCCTGGGGAAGAGTGAAGGGACAAACCGAACTATGGTTAAAACTTGGGGCCTAGGGGCATGACAAGCCCAATATGCTGTCTCTTCATCCAGCCACTGAGAGGTCTTACCTGAAGACTGGGCTCAGGCTGAGGGTCACAATGTGTGTTTGTGACCAATGTGGCCCGCAAGCATGGGCGGGGCCTCATGGGCCACACTGGTTTCTACTACAATGAATGTTGGACAACATTCCAACCACAAGGTTTCTTGCCATGGGGAAAGAGATCTGATTTTGCATCATTTTGAAACCAGGGCAGTGATTGGAGATCAGGTTTAGGTTCTGAAGCCTGGAAACCTAGGTTGAGGAGCGATGATGACCTAAGGCCATGGCGGGTCCGATGTGCTCAGTGTGCGGCCCGCTGTCTGGGTGGGGCCAGGAGGTCCAGGCTCAGGCTGGGTCAGAAAGGGCAATAGTGCCCAGGTCAGCCTATATATTTGGGGTACAGCCGAATGGCGTGCAGGTTGATCCTCATTTGGGGTTTCTGGTAGCCCCAGAGGGCAATGTTTTTCTTCTGGAGGGCAGGCAGAGTGCGGCATTGTAGTTCTGGATTGCCAAACTGGAGGGCTTTTGGTCCAGTAGTCTGAGGACGGAAGTCTGAGAACCCAAGCTAGGCCTAGGTTTCTGGGTGAGGATATGGCAGGCACAATCTACAGACCTCCATCGAGATCTCGTGCATCTGAAGTCAGGGCAAGGATCAGACGATCGCTCAGGTTGGTCTTTCTGTCCCTTATGGCCCATTCTTGAAGGGGGTTGGATCACGATGCCATGGGGGTTTTTCCACGATGGGAGTTGTGAGAAGCTCCAAACTGCCAAGATTCTTCTGCAGGACAATTGAGACCTGTTGGTTGGCTCCTGGCCAACGATTTCGAGCAGGGTACTAAGGATGGATGGCTGGGTAGCCCACCTCACATTCCAATTGTCTCCAAGCAACAAGATAGTTTAGATCTGCTGGATGTGGGGGAGCAACCGAGGAGTCTGAGTTGACATGGACTCTCCTGTGGATGTATCCAAATATGTTTTTGTGTCTATGGAGACCTTGGAATAAAGCGGTGGCACTGGGGCCCTGAAGGGTTCTCCTAAACAGAGGCTTTGACACAGCTCCAACGTGCATGTTTCCCATGTGTAGATGAGATTTGTTCTGATGGGTGAGTCAAGAAACAGCCATATGCTGGTATTGAAATCCAGGCCTCTGAGGAGAGATGCCTGGAAACCAAAGCAATGGATCCGATTAGTGCCTAGGGGCCTGTTCGTTCCTTTTTACCTCTGGGGACATCAGTCTACGGGTCTGAGTGCAGGTAGGTGCTCCGATGGGCTCAGATTGCCCCTGTTTGTCCTGGGAAGCCACAACTATTGGGATGGCGTCAGGGACTTTGGAGGTTTATCCTATTAGTAGGGTTGTGGCCATTGGAATGGGCACATACAATTCCCTTGGAGAGGGCAAGTACAGTCCTCAGGTTTGGCTCCAGGGGCCTGAGACTGAAGGGTGTTTAGGCCAGAGCTGTTTGGACAGTTCTCTGAAAACACAAACTCGGCTTATGTTTCGGGTCATAGGTATGGCAGGACTGATCTACAGACCATGAGGAGAACTCTTCGGGATATGAAAAAAGGGCGAGTGTGAGGCTCCTGCTCAAGTTTTTGTCTCTGGATATCGTGTCACTCATGGTCGGGAAATTGACGGGTGACTTCATGGGAAATGGACGAGTCTTACTCTCTGGGGGTTCGGCCCCGTCCAAAGAGTTTGGGGTCATTCTGGGGATGGAAGAAGTCCAGTTTTTTGTTGTTGTTGATTTGTTTCATTTTGTTTTTCAACCTCAGATGTCCCACCAAATGAGGGATTCCAGAGTATAGCCCTGGGGAGGGGCGACTAGACAACCAGAAATCTGGTTAAAAATTGGGGCCTAGGGACATGTCAAACCCATTATGACATCTAATGGTCCAGCCACTGAGAGGACTTACTAGAGGACAGGACTCACGCTGAGGTCACAATGCGTGTTTATGCTCTCGTCGCACTCAAGAATGGGCGGGACCTCAGGGTGAAAGATGTTTTCTCCTACACTGAACGTTGGAAAACAGGCCAACCACAAGGTTTCTTGCCGTGGGTCAGGAAGAGTTCTGATGTCTGCATCAGAGTCACCCCTGGGCAGTGATTGGAGATAAGGTCTCGGTTCTAAAGCCTGAAAACTGAGGTAGGGAAGAGATGATGACCTAAGGCCATGGCGGGTCTGATGTGCTCAGTGTGCGGTCAGCTGTCTGGGTGTTGGTCAGGAGGTCCGGGCTCAGGTTGTGTCAGACAGTGCATTAGTGCCCAGGTTAGACTATATAATTTAGGTACATTCGAGTGCCGTGTAGGTTGATCCTCATTTAAGCTGCCTGGGCAGCTCATTAGGCAATATATTTTTTCTAGAAGGCAGGCAGAGTGCTTCATTGTCGGTCCGGAATTGCCAAACTTGAGGGCGTCGGGGCCAGGAGAGTGAGCACGGAAGTCTGAGAACACGAGCTAGACTTCGGATTCAGGGTGAGGGCACGGCAGGTACACCCTGCAGATCTCAACCAATATCTCACGCATCTGAAGTCCGGGCGAGGATCAGACGTTGGCTCAGGTTGGAGATTCTGTGCATGACTCCCTCTTCATGAAGGGAGCGGAATCTCGAGGCCATGGAGGTTTTCCCACGTTGAGAGTTGTGGAATGCCCCCTTCAAGGATTCCTTCTGTGGAACAATTGAGACCTGTTTGGCAGCACCAGGACATCCCCTATGGAATGACTCCAGAGCACCATTTGAGGATGGATGCCAGGGAAGACCTGCTCGCATTCCAATTGTCTCCTAGCAACAAGACAGTTGAGATCAGATGGCTCTGAGGGAGCACCCGGGGTGGCTGAGTTGAAATGGACTTTCTCGAGGATGGGGCCTAATGTGTGTTTGTGTCCATGGGGGCCTTGGAATGGTGCTGTGGCACCGGGACCCTGAAGAATTCTCCGTAGATTTGACATAGCTCCCATGCTCAAGTTTCCTTGTGGAGATGTGAATTGTTCTGATGGGTGCCTCAGGAAACCCCCTATGCTGGTATTGGAATCCAGGCATGTGAGGAGACATGCCTGTAAACCAAAGCAATGGATCCGATAATGGCCTAGGGTCCTGTCTGGTTCAATCTTCTCCTCTGGGTTCATCCATCTATGGTATGAGTGGAGGTGGATGCTCAGCTGGTGACAGACCGCCCTTGTTTGTCCCGGGAGACCTACACTATTGGGACGGCCTTGGGGACTTTGGAGGGTTCTCCTATTTTTACGAATTTGGACAATGGAACGGGCAGAATTCCCAAGGATTGGGTAGGCAGCGTCCTAATGTGTGGCTCCACCTCCCCAGACTGGAGGGTGTGTGGCCCAGGACTTTGAGGACAGAAATCTCAATACACAAACTCAGCTTGGTTTGGGGACATAGGTATCGTAGGCCCAATCTATAAACCATGAGAAGAACTATCTGGATATAAAGAATGAGCGAGTCTGAGGCGCTTGCTCAGGCTTTTGTCTCTGGATTTTGTATCAACGATGGCCGTGGAATGTGGGGAGTCCTCATGGGCAATGGACGAATCTTCCTCTGTGGATTTTGCCCGGTCCAAATTGTTTTTCGTCAATCTGTGGGATGGGAGGTCTCCTTTCAGGTTTGTTACCTCAGGTGTCCAAACCAAAGAGGAATTGCAAAGCAGAGACCTGGGGAAGAATGAAGGGACAACCCAAACTATGGTTAAAAATTGGGGCCTAGGGGCATGGCAGGCCCAATATGCTGTCTCTTCATCCAGCCACTGAGAGGCCTTACTTGAGGACTGGTCTCAGCCTGAGGGTCACAATGTGTGTTTGTGACCAATGTGGCCCGCGAGCATGGGCGGGGCCTCATGGGCTACACTGGTTTCAACTACACTGAACTTTGGACAACATTCCAATCACAAGGTCTCTTGCAATGGTGAAGGAGTTCTGATTTCTGCATCATTTTCAACCCTGGGCAGTGGTTGGAGATAAGGTCTAGGTTCAGAAGCCTGAAAACCGCAGTTGGGAAGAGATGATGACCTAAGGCCATGGTGGGTTTGATGTGCTCAGTGTGCGGTCAGCTGTCTGGTTGTTGGTCCGGAGGTTCGGGCTTACGTTGTGTCAGACAGTGCATTAGTGCCCAGGTTAGACTAGTGCCCAGTCGAGTGTTGTGTAGGTTTATCCTCATTTGAGGTGCCTGGGCAGCTCATTAGGCCATATATTCTTTCTAGAGTGCAGGCAGAGTGCTGCATTGTGGGTCCGGAATTCCCAATCTTGAGGGCTTCTGGTCCAGGAGGGTGAGGACAGAAATCTGAGAACACAGGCGAGTCTTTGGATTCAGGTCGAGGGCACGACAGGTACCCCTTGCAGATCTGAACCAATATCTCAAGCATCTGATGTCAAGGCGAGGATCAGAAGTTGGCTCAGGTTGGAGTTTCTGTGCATGACTTCCCCTTCATGAATGGAGCGGAGTCTCAAGGCCATGGAGGTTTTCCCACGTTGGGAGTTGTGGGATTTCCCCTTCAAGGATTCCTTATGTGGGACAATTGACACCTGTTGAGCAGCTCTAGAACATCCCATATGGACTGACTCCAGACACCGTTTGAGGATGGATGCCAGGGAAGCCCACCTCACATTCCAAATGTCTCCTAGCAACAAGACAGTTGAGATGTGATGTCTCTGCAGGAGCAATCGGGATGGCTGAGGTGAAATGGACTTTCCTGAGGATGGGGCCTAATGTGTGTTTGTGTATATGGGGTCCTTAGAATGGGGTGGCGGCACCGGGACACTGAAGTATTCTCCTAAACTTTTGACATAGCTCCCATGCTCAAGTATCCTTGTGGAGACGAGATTTGTTCTGATGGCTGCCTCAGGAAACTCCCTATGCTGGAATTGGAATACAGGCTTTTGAGGAGACATGCCTGTAAACCAAAGCAATGGATCCGATTATGGCCTAGGGTCCTGTCTGGTTCCATCTTCTTCTCTGGGGATATCCATCTATGGTATGAGTGGAGGTAGATTCACAGTTGGTGTCAGTCCTCCCTTGTTTGACCCTGGAGACCTACACTATTGTGATGGCTTCGGGGACTTTGGAGGGTTCTCTTAATTTGTACGAATTAGGACAATGGAATGGGCAGAATTCCATGGATTGGGTAGGCATATCCCTAATGTGTGGCTCCATGGGCCCAAGCCTGGAGGGTGTGTGGTCCAGGACATGGAGGACAGAAGTCTGAAAAAACAAACTCAGCTTAGGTGTGGGGATGTAGGTATGGCAGGCTCAAACTACACACCATGACAAGAACACTTCAGGATATGAAGAAAGAGCGAGTCAGAGGCGCTTGTCAGGCTTTTGTCTCTATATTTTGTATCAACGATGGCCGTGGAACGTGGGGAGGCCTCATGGGCCATGGACGAATCTTCCTCTCTGTGGTTTTGGGCCGGTCCCAATTGTTTTTTGTCAATATGTGGGATGGGAAGTTTCCAATCAGGTTTGTTATCTCAGGTGTCCCAACCAAAGAGGAATTCCAAAGTAGGGGAATGCACTCCTGGGGAAGAGTGAAGGGACAACCCAAACTATGGTTAAAAATTGGAGCCTAGGGGCATGGCAGGCCCAATATGCTGTCTCTTCATCCAGCCACTGAGAGGCCTTACTTGAGGACTGGGCTCAGGCTGAGGGTCACAATGTGTGTTTCTGACCAATGTGGCCCACGAGCATGTGCGGGGCCTCATGGGACACACTGGTTTCAACTACACTGAACTTTGGACAACTTGCAAATCACAAGGTTTCTAGCCATGGGGCAGTAGTTCTGATTTCTGCATCATTTTCAAACCTGGGCGGTTGTTGGAGATAAGGTCTAGGTTCTGAAGCCTGAAAACCGCAGTTGGGAAGGGACGACGACCTAAGGCCATGGTGGGTCTGACGTGCTCAGTGTGCGCTAACGTGCCTTGGTGTTGGTCAGGAGGGTCGGGCTCAGGTTGTGTCAGACAGTGCATTAGTGCCAAGGTTAGACTATTTAATTTAGATACAGTCGAGTGCCGTGTACGTTTATCCTCCATTCAGGTGCCTGGCAGCTCATTAGGCAATATATTTTTTCTAGAGGCCAGGCAGAGTGCTGCGTTGTGAGTCCAGAATTGCCAAACTTGAGGGCTTCTGGGCCAGGCTTTTGAGGACAGAAGTCTGAGAACACAAGCTAGACTTGTGCTTCAGGCCGAGGGCACGGCAGGTACCCCCTGCAGATCTGAACCAATATCTCAAGCAAATGAAGTCACGCCGAGGATCAAACGATGGCTCAGGTTGGAGTTTCTGTGAATGACTGCCCTTCATAAACGGAGTGGAGTCTCAAGGCCATGGAGGTTTTCCCACGGTGGGAGTTGTGGGATGCCCCCTTCAAGGATTCCTTCTGCGGGACAATTGAGAACTGTTGCGCAGCTCCAGGACATCCCATATGGAAAGACTCCAGAGCACCGTTCGAGGATGGATGCAAGGGAAGCCCGCCTTGCATTGCAATTGTCTCCTAGCAAAAGACACTTGAGATCGGATGGGTATGCAGGTGCAACCGGGGTGGAGAGTTTAAATGCACTTTCCTGAGGATGGGGCCTAATGTGTGTTTGTGTCAATGGGTGCCTTGGAATGGGGCAGTGGCACCGGGCCCCTGAAGTATTCTCCTAAGCTTTTGACATAGCTCCCATGCACAAGTTTCCTTGCGGAGACGAGATTTGTTCTGATGGGTTCTCAGGAAACCCCCCTATGCTGGTATTGGTATCCAGGCTTCTGAGGAGACATGCTTGTAAACCAAATCAATGGATCCGATTATGGCCTAGTGTCCTGTCTGGTTCCATCTTCTTCTCTAGGGACATCCATCTATGGTATGAGTGGAGGTAGATGCTCAGCTGGTGTCAGACCGCCCATGTTTGTCCAGGGAGACCTACACTATTGGGATGGCCTCGGGTACTTTGGAGGGTTCTCCTAATTTGTACGATTTTGGACAATGGAATGGGCAGAATTCCCATGCATGGCGTAGGTACAGTCCTAGTGTGTGGCTCCAGGGGCCCCAGCCTGGAGTGTGTGGCCCAGAACTTTGAGGACAGAAGTCTGAAAACACAAACTCAGCTTAGGTTGGGGACGTAGGTATGGCAGGCCCAATCTACAAACCATGAGAAAAACTCTTCAGGATATGAAGAAAGAGCAAGTCTGAGACACTTGCTCAGACTTTTGTCTCTATATTTTGTATCAACCAAGGCCGAGGAATGTGGGGAGGCCTTATGGGCCATGGACGAATCTTCCTCTCTGTGGATTTGGCCCGGTCCCAATTGTTTTTCGTCATTCTGTGGGAAGGGAGGTCTCCATTCAGGTTTGTTACCTCAGGTGTCCCAACCAAAGAGGAATTCCAAAGCAGAGCCCTGGGGAAGAGTGAAGGGACAACCCAAACTATGGTTAAAAATTGGGGCCTAGGGGCGAGGCAGGCCCAATATGCTGTCTCTTCATCCAGCCGCTGAGAGGCCTTACTTGAGGACTGGGCTCAGGCTGAGGGTCACAATGTGTGTTTTTGACCAATGTGGCCCGCGAGCATGGGCGGGGCCTCATGGGCCACACTGGTTTCAACTACACTGAACTTTGGACAACATGGCAGTCACAAGGTTACTAGCCTTGGGGAAGGAGCTCTGATTTCTGCATCATTTTCAACCCTGGGTAGTGGTTGGAGATAAGTTCTATGTTCTGAAGACATGCACAAGTATCCTTTGGAGACGAGATTTGTTCTGATGGGTGCCTCAGGAATTTCCGTATGTTGGAATTGGAATCCAGGCTTTTGAGGAGACATGCCTGTAAACCAAAGCAATGGATTTGATAATGGCCTAGGGTCCTGTCTGGTTCAATCTATTCTCTGGGGACATCCATCCATGGTATGAGTGGAGGTAGATGCTCAGCTGGTATCAGTCCGCCCTTGTTTGACCTGGGAGACCTACACTATTGGAATGGCCTCGGGGACTTTGGAGGGTTCTCCTAAACCGTACGAATTTGGACAATGGAATGGGCAGAATTACCATGGATTGGGTAGGCACATTTCTAATGTGAGGCTCCAGGGGCCCCAGCCTGGAGGGTGTGTGGCCCAGTACTTTGAGGACAGAAGTCTGAAAACACAAACTCAGCTTTGGTGTGGGGATGTAGGTATGGCAGGCCCAATCTACACACCATGAGAAGAATTCTTCAGGATATGAAGAAAGAGCGAGTCTGAGGCGCTTTCTCAGGCTTTTGTATCTATATTTAGTATCAAGGATGGCCGAGGAATGTGGTTAGGCCTTATGGGCCATGGACGAATCTTCCTCTCTGTGGTTTTGGCCGGTCCCAATTGTTTTTCGTCAGTCTGTGGGATGGGAGGTCTCCTTTCAGGTTTGATACCTCAGGTGTCCCAACCAAAGAGGAATTCCAAAGCAGAGCCCTGGGGAAGATGAAGGGACAACCCAAACTATGGTTAAAAATTGGGGCCTAGGGGCATGGCAGGCCCAATATGCTGTCTCTTCATCCAGACAATGAGAGGCCTTACTTGAGGACTGGCTCAGGCTGAGGGTCACAATGTGTGTTTTTGACCAATGTGGCCCGCGAGCATGGGCGGGGCCTCATGGGCCACACTGGTTTCAACTACACTGAACTATGGACAACATACCAGTCACAAGGTTACTAGCCATGGGGAAGGAGCTCTGATTTCTGCATCATTTTCAACCCTGGGCAGTGGTTGGAGATAAGTTCTATGTTCTGAAGCCTGAAAACCGCAGTTGGGAAGAGATGACGACCTACGGCCATAGCGGTTCTTACGTGCTCAGTGTGTGACAGAGCATCAGTGATTAAGGTAGCCTATGCATTTGGGTGTTGCCGAGGGCCAAGCCGTTTGATCCTCATTTGGGGTTTCTGGGCAGCACCATAGACAATGTTTTTCTCCTGGGAGTAAGGCAGAGTGCTTCATTGTGGCCCCAGAATTCCCTGAAGGGAGAGTTTGTGGGCCAGAAGTGAGAGGACGGAAGTCTGAAAACACAAGCTAGGGTGAGGATTGGAGCCAAGGGCAGAGCAGGCCCACTCTGCAGAGGCGGAATCAAAATCTCCTGCATCTGAAGTCAGGCTGATGATCAGACGTTGGCTGAGGCTGGAGTATGTGTCCATGATGGCAACTTCATGAAGCGGGGGCCTCATGAGGCCAAGGAAGTTTTCCCGCGCTGAGTTTGGAGGTTGCCCCAAACAACAAGGTTTCCTTCTGCGGGACAATCGAGTCCTGTTGCATGGCTCCAGAACATACCCAACGGAAGGACTGGAGAGCAGGGTTCGAAGGATGGATCCCTGTACTGCATGCCACGCATTCCCATTGGCCATTAGCGACAAGATATGTTTGATCTGCTGCCACTGGGGCAAGCTACCCAGGGGGCTGAGTTGAAATGGCCTCTCCTGAGGATGCGTCATAATGTGCGTTTGGGTCCATGGAGACCTTAGAATGTGCTGGTTTTTCAGTGGCCCTGCGGAACTCTCCTATCTGAAGTGTATGATACATCCCCAGTAAGAAAACTCCCCATGTGGAGACGAGAGAGGTTTGGTTTGGTGCCTCAGAAAAGCCCCGTGTGCTGGTCTACGAAAACAGTCCTCTGAGGACGGACACATGGAAACCAAAGCTAAGGTTCAGATTAGGGCCCAGGGGCCTGTCCATTTCAACCTTCTGTCTCTGGGGACACTGTCTGAGAGTCTAAGTGGAGATAGTTGCACCGCTGGTGTCAGAGAGCCCCTCTTAGTCCAGGGTGGCCTACACTATTGATGGCCTCAGGGCCCTTAGAGCTTTTCCCTAACCTGGAGGGTTGTGGTCAATGGATTAGGCACACTTTCCTTGGAGAGGGCAGGCTCAATCTTTCGCTGTGGCTCCAGAGGCCCTAGCCTGGGCCTCTGAAACAAGTGCGAGTGGGAGGTGTTCCTTCAGGCTTTTGTCTCTGAATGTTGTGTCCGGGATAGCCGAGGATTGGAGGGGTGGCCTCAGGGACTGTGGACGAGTATCCCTCTCTGGGGATTTGTCCCAGCTCCCAAGAGTTTGGGGACATTTTGTGGGAAGGGTGGAGTCGTGTTGTCTGGCTCATGTGTCTCTCCAAGAAAGGGATTCCAGATCAGAGCCGCAGGTGTGGGCGGGGCGACTGGAAAACTCAAACCCTGGTGAGGATAGGGTGCATAGGGGCTTGGCAAGCCCCATATGCGGGCTCTTGGTCCAGGCCCTGACAGGCCTTTCTTTGACATGGGGCTCATGCTGAGGGTCGCAGTGTGAATTTGTGTAAAAGAACACTCAATTTGGGCATGGCTTCAATGGGCATAAAGGTTTCTCCCACCCTGAAGGTGTGACTCCATGAGAAGAGCAAGCTTTACAGCCATGGGGAAGGAGGAGTTTGTTTGTGCTTGCGATAGCCATCTGTATGGGGAATTGATATAATGTCTAGGTTCAGATATCTGAAAACCAAGGTTAGGAAGAGGCCGTTCAGGGTAGGGGTTGCTTCAGGGGCCGAGGAAGAGACTTCCTCTCGGGGGATTGTCCAAGCTCCCAAGTGTTTGGGTTCATTCTGTGGGAAGGGAAGAATACTGTTTTCTGCCACAGTGGACCCCCCAGGAGCAGGAGTCTAGAGCACAGCAGTGGGTTCCCTCAACTGGAATACACACCATCTAGTTAGTCCTGGGTGCCTATGGGCAAGGCAAGCCAAATATGTGGGCTCTTGGTCCAGTCAGTGAGAGGCGTTACTAGAATAAGGTAACCACGCTGAGGGTCACAATGTGTGTTTGTGCCCAAGGCGGCCCTCACGCATGGGTGTGGCCTAATGGGCCATGCCGTTTTCTCCTACACTGAAGGTTTTGACTCACTGCCAGCAGCAAGGTTTCTTGCCATGGGGAAGGAGGGGTTCTGACTTGTGCATCAGGTTCCCCCCTGTGCAGGGATTGGAGATAAGGTCTAGGTTCCGATGACTGAAAACCTAGGTTGGGAATGGATGGTGGCCTAAAACAGTGGCGGGTCCAATGTGCTGGGTGTGCAGCCAGCTGTCTCGGTGTCTGTTGGAATGTCTGGGCTCAGGCTATTTGCGACAGAGCATCAGTGTTTAAGGTAGCCTATGCAATTGGGGTGTTGCCGAGGGCCAAGCAGTTTGATCCTCATTTGGCGTTTCTGGGCAGCACCATAGACAATGTTTTTCTCCTGGGAGGCAGGCAGAGTGCTTCATTGTGGCCCCGGAATTCCCAGTAGGGAGGGTTTGTGGGCCAGGAGTGTGAGGACGGAAGTCTGAAAACACAAGCTAGGGTGAGGATTGGAGCCCAGGGCAGAGCAGGCCCACTCTGGGGCACGCTACGCAGGGGGATGAGTTGAAATGGCCTCTCCTGAGGATGCGTCATAATGTGCGTTTGGGTCCATGGAGATCTTGGAATGTGCTGGTTGTTCAGTGGCCCTGCGGAACTCTCCTACCTGAAGGGTTTGATACATCCCCAGTAAGAACGCTCCCCATGTGGAGACGAGAGAGGTTTGGTTTGGTGCCTCAGAAAAGCCCAGTGTGCTGGTCTACGAAAACAGTCCTCTGAGGACGGACACATGGAAACCAAAGCTAAGGTTCAGATTAGGGCCTGGGGGCCTGTCCATTTCAACCTTCTGTCTCTGGGGACACTGTCTGAGAGTCTAAGTGGAGATAGTTGCTCCGCTGGTGTCAGAGAGCCCCTCTTAGTCCAGGGTGGCCTACACTATTGATGGCCTCAGTGGCCTTGGAGCTTTCCCCTAATCTGTAGGGTTGTGGTGAATGGATTGGGCACACTTTCCTTGGAGAGGGCAGGCACAATCTTTCGCTGTGGCTCCAGAGGCCCTAGCCTGGAGGTTGTGTGGGTCCAGGCTGTGGGCACAGAAGTCTGAAAACACAAACTCAGCTTATGAGTGGCGCCTACTGTATGGCAGGCCGGATGTACAGCCCGAGAGGGAGCTCCTGGGCCTCTGACAGAAGGGCGAGTGGGAGGCGTTCCTTCAGGCTTTTGTCTCTGGATGTTGTGTCCGGGATAGCCGTGGATTGGAGGGGTGGCCTCAGGGACTGTGGACGAGTGTCACTCTCTGGGGATTTGTCCCAGCTCCCAAGAGTTTGGGGTCATTTTGTGGGAAGGGTGGAGTCGTGTTGTCTGGCTCATGTGTCTCAAAAAGAAAGGGATTCCAGAGCAGAGCCCCAGGTACGGGCGGGGCGACTGGAAAACTCAAACCCTGGTGAGGATTGGGTGCATAGGGGCTTGGCAAGCCCCATATGCGGGCTCTTGGTCCAAGCCCTGACAGGCCTTTTTTTGACATGGGGCTTATGCTGAGGGTCACAGTGTGAATTTGTGAAAAGCAGCACTCAAGTTTGGGCGTGGCATCAGGGGCCATGAAGGTTTCTCCCACCCTGAAGGTGTGACTGCATGCCAAGATAAAGCTTGACAGCCATGGGGAAGGAGGAGTTCTGTTTTGTGCTTGCGATACCCAGCTGTGTGGAGAATTGATATGTCTAGGTTCAGATCTGAAAACGAAGGTTAGGAAGTGGTGACGGCATAAGACCATGGCGTGTCCCAAGTGCTGGGTGTGCGGCCAGCTGTCTCCTTGTCTGTCTGGACGTCTGGCTTCAGGCTGAGTCAGACAGAGCATGAGTGCCCAGAGCAGCCTATCCAGCTCGGGTACCGTCGAGGCCCGAGCAGGTTGATTCTCATCTGGGTTGTGGAGAGCCCCACAGGGAAACGTTTTTCTTCCGTTGGGCAGACACTGGGCTGGGTTGTGGTTCTGGAGTTCCTAGTCCGGAGGGCTTGTTTGCCAGGAGTCTGAGGAAGGAAGTCTGAAAACACAAGCTAGCGTGAGGTTTGGGACCGAGGGCACGGCAGGCCCACTCTGCAGAGGCTGAATCGAGATCTATTGCACTGAAGTCATGTCAGCTATGAGACGTGCCCCAGGCTAGAGTTTTTGTCCAGCATGGCCTCTTCCTGAAGTGTGTGGGTGCTTCAATGAGGCCAGGGAGGTTTGCCTACGATGGGATTTGTGAAATACTCCAAACCTCAGGGTTTCCTTCTGCACGACAGTCGAGTCCTATTGGATGGTTCAAGGAGGCCCCATACGGAAAGTCTCGAGAGCAGGTGTCTAAGCATGGATGCCTGGGAACGCCACCTCATATTCCCACTCTTTAGTCAGGACAAGGCAGGCTCAATCTGCAGGCTCCTGGGTGAGCTACCCAGAGGGGAGAGTTGAAATGGACTCTCCTGAAGATGAGTCCCTCTGTGGCTTGGTGGCCTGGGAGACCTTGGAATGTGGAGGTGGCTCAGGGACTCTGCAGGATTCTCCAAGCTGAGGTGTTTCACACGGCTCCAACAAGGAAGCTTCCCATGTGGAGACGAGAGGAGTTCTGTTCAGTGCCTCAGGAAAGCCCCATATCCTGTTCTTCGAACCAAAACCTCTGAGGAGTGACACCTGGAAACCAAAGCAAGAGTTGAGATTACGGCCTAAGGGCCTGTCCGGCTCAACCATCTATCTGTTGACATCTGTGTGCATGTCTTCGTGGAGGTAGCTGCTCAGCTGGTGTCCGAATGCCCCTCTGTGTATAGGGAGGCTACTAGTAGTGGGATGTCCTCGGGGGCCTTGAGGTTTCTCATATTCTGGAGGTGTGTGTCCAAAGGAATGGACACAGTTTTCCAGGAGACAACAGGCACGGTCCTGTGGTATGGCTCCAGAGGACCCAGCCTAGAGGCTGTGTTTGCCAGGGCTGTGGGGACAGATGTCTGAAAAAGCAAACTTGGCTCATCTAGTGGCCAAGGTAATGGCAGGCCTGATCTCCAGTCCGTGAGGGGAGATCCTCTGGATATCAAAGGAGGGCAAGTGGGAGGCAGGCGCTCAGGATTTGTCTCTGGGTGTTGCGTTCACAGTGGCCGTTCAGGGTAGGGGTTGCTTCAGGGGCCGAGGAAGAGCCTTCCACTCGGGGGATTGTCCAAGCTCCCAAGTGTTTGGGTTCATTCTGTTGGAAGGGAAGAGTACTGTTTTCTGCTACAGTGGACCCCCCAGGAGCAGAGTCTAGAGAACAGCAGTGGGTTCCCTCAACTGGAATACACACCTTCTAGTTAGTCCTGGGTGCCTATGGGCAAGGCAAGCCACATATGTGGGCTCTTGGTCCAGTCAGTGAGAGGCGTTACTAGAATAAGGTAACCACGCTGAGGGTCACAATGTGTGTTTGTGCCCAAGGAGGCCCTCACGCATGGGTGTGGCCTCATGGGCCATGCCGTTTTCTCCTACACTGAAGGTTGACTCACTGCCAGCAGCAAGGTTTCTTTCCATGGGCAAGGAGGGGTTCTGACTTGTGCATCAGGTTCCCCCCTGTGCAGGGATTGGAGATTAGGTCTAGGTTCCGATGACTGAAAACCCAGGTTGGGAATGGATGTTGGCCTAAGGCAGTGGTGGGTCCAATGTGCTGGGTGTGCAGCCAGCTGTGTCGGTGTCTGTTGGAATGTCTGGACTCAGGCTATTTGGGACAGAGCATCAGTGTTTAAGGTAGCCTATGCAATTGGGGTGTTGCCGAGGGCCAAGCAGTTTGATCCTCATTTGTGGATTCTGGGCAGCACCATAGACAATGTTTTTCTCCTGGGAGGCAGGCAGAGTGCTTCATTGTGGCCCCGGAATTCCCAGTAGGGAGGGTTTGTGGGCCAGGAGTGTTAGGACGGTAGTCTGAATACACAAGCTAGGGTGAGGATTGGTGCCCAGGGCAGAGTAGGCCCACTCTGCAGAGGCTGAATCAAAATCTCCTGCTTCTGAAGTCAGGCTGAGGATCAGACGTTGGCTGAGGCTGCAGTATGTGTCCATGATGGCACCTTCATGAATGGGGGCCTCATGAGGCCAAGGAAGTTTTCCCACGCTGAGTTTGGAGGTTTCCCCAAATCACAAGGTTTCCTTCTGCGGGACATTCGAGTCCTGTTGCATGGCTCCAGGACATACCATACGGAAGGACTGGAGAGCAGGGTTCGAAGGATGGATCCCTGTACAGCATGCCTCGCATTCCCATTGGCCATTAGCGACAAGATATGTTTGATCTGCTGCCTCTGGGGCACGCTTCCCAGGGGGCTGAGTTGAAATGGCCTCTCCTGAGGATGCGTCATAATGTGCGTTTGGGTCCATGGAGACCTTGGAATGTGCTGGTTGTTCAGTGGCCCTGCTTAACACTCCTACCCAAAGGGTTTGATACATCCCCAGTAAGAACGCTCCCCATGTGGAGACGAGAGAGGTTTGGTTTGGTGCCTCGGAAAAGCCCCGTATGCTGATCTACGAAAACAGTCCTCTGAGGACGGACACATGGAAACCAAAGCTAAGGTTCAGATTAGGGACTGGGGGCCTGTCCATTTCAACCTTCTGTCTCTGGGGACACTGTCTGAGAGTCTAAGTGGAGATACTTGCTCCGCTGGTGTCAGAGACCCCCTCTTAGTCCAGAGTGGCCTACACTATTGATGGCCTCAGGTGCATTGGAGCTTTTCCCTAAACTGTAGGGTTGTGGTCAATGGATTGTGCACACTTTCCTTGGAGAGGGCAGGCACAATCTTTCGCTGTGGCTCCAGAGGCCCTAGCCTGGAGGTTGTGTAGGTCCAGGCTGTGGGCAGAGAATTCTGAAAACACAAACTCAGCTTATGAGTGGCACCTAGGGTATGGCAGGCCGGATGTACAGCCCGAGAGGAAGCTCCTGCGCCTCTGAAACAAGTGCGAGTGGGAGGCCTTCCTTACGCTTTAATCTCTGGATGTTGTGTCCGGGATTGCCGTGGATTGGAGGGGTGGCCTCAGGGACTGTTCACGAGTATCCCTTTTTGGGGATTTGTCCTAAAACCCAAAAGTTTGGGGTCATTTTGTGGGAAGGGTGGAATCGTGTTGTCTGGCTCATGTGTCTCTCCAAGAAATGGATTCCAAAGCAGAGCCCCAGGTACGGGCCGGGCGACTGGAAATCTCAAACCCTGGTGAGGATTGGGTGCATAGGGGCTTGGCAAGCCCCATATGCGGGCTCTTGGTCCTGCCCTGACAGGCCTTTCTTTGACATGGGGCTCATGCTGAGGGTCACAGTGTGAATTTGTGCCCAAGCAGCACTCAAGTTTGGGCGTGGCATCAAGGGCCATGAAGGTTTCTCCCACCCTGAAGGTGTGACTCCATGCAAGAGCAAGCTTGACAGTCATGTGGAAGGAGGAGTTCTGTTTTGTGTTTGCGATACCCAGCTGTGTGGAGAATTGATATAATGTCTAGGTTCAGATATCTGAAAACAAAGGTTAGGAAGTGGTGACGGCATAAGACCATGGCGTGTCTGAAGTGCTGGGTGTGCGACCAGCTTTCTCCTTGTCTGTCTGGACGTCTGGCTTCAGGCTGAGTCAGACAGAGCATGAGTGCCCAGAGCAGCCTATCCAGTTCGGGTACCGTCGAGGCACGGGCAGATTGATTCGCATCTGGGTATTCTGGAGAGCCCCACAGGGAAACGTTTTTCTTCCGTTGGGCAGACACTGGGCTGCGTTGTGGTTCTGGAGTACCTAGTCCGGAGGGCTTGTTTGCCAGGAGTCTGAGGAAGGAAGTCTGAAAACACAAGGTAGCGTGTGGTTTGGGACCGAGGGCACGGCAGGCCCACTCTGCAGAGGCTGAATCGAGATCTCCTGCACTGAAGTCATGTCAACTATGAGACGTGCCCAAGGCTAGAGTTTTTGTCCAGCGTGGCCTCTTCCTGAAGGGTGTGGGTGAGGCCAGGGAGGTTTGCCTATGATGGGATTTGTGAACTACTCCAAACCTCAGGGTTTCCTTCTGCACGACAGTCGAGTCCTATTGGATGGTTCCAGGAGGCCCCATACGGAAAGTCTCGAGAGCAGGTGTCTAAGCATGGATGCCTGGGAACGCCACCTCATATTCCCACTCTTTAGTCAGGACAAGGCAGGCTCAATCTGCGGGATCCTGGGTGAGCTACCCAGAGGGGAGAGTTGAAATGGACTCTCCTGAAGATGAGTTCTACTGTGGCTTGGTGGCCTGGGAGACCTAGGAATGTGAAGGTGGCTCAGGGACTCTGCAGGATTCTCCAAGCTGAGGTGTTGACACGGCTCCAACAAGGAAGCTTCCCATGTGGAGACGAGAGGAGTTCTGTTCAGTGCCTCAGGAAAGCCCCATATCCTGTTCTTCGAACCAAAGCCTCTGAAGAATGACACCTGGAAACCAAAGCAAGAGTTGAGATTAGGGCCTAAGGGCCTGTCCGGCTCAACCTTCTATCTGTTGACATCTGTGTGCATGCCTTCGTGGATGTAGCTACTCAGCTGGGGTCCGAATGCCCCTGTGTGTCCAGGGAGGCTCCCAGTAGTGGGATGTCCTCGGGGGCCTTGAGGTTTCTCATATTCTGGAGGTGTGTGTCCAAAGGAATGGACTCAGTTTCACAGGAGACAACAGGCACGGTTTTGTGGTATGGCTCCAGAGGACCCAGTCTAGAGGCTATGTTTGCCAGGGCTGTGGGGGGAGATGTCTGAAAAAGCAAACTTGGCTCAACTAGGGGCCAAGGTAATGGCAGGCCTGATCTCCAGTCCGTGAGGGGAGATCCTCTGGATATCAAAGGAGGGCAAGTGGGAGGCAGTCGCTCAGGCTTTTGTCTCTGGGTGTTGCGTTCACAGTGGCTGTTCACGGTAGGGGTTGCTCAGGGGCCGAGGAAGAGCCTTCCTCTCGGGGGATTGTCCAAGCTCCCATGTGTTTGGGTTCATTCTGTGGGAAGGGAAGAGTACTGTTTTCTGCCACAGTGGACCCCCCAAGAGCAGGAGTCCAGAGCTAGGCAGTGGGTTCCCTCACTGGAATACACACCATCTAGTTAGTCCTGGGTGCCTATGGGCAAGGCAAGCCACATATGTGGGCTCATGGTCCACTCTGTGAGAGGCGTTACTTGAATAAGTTACTCACGCTGAGGGTCACAATGTGTGTTTGGCCCAAGGCGGCCCTCACGCATGGGTGTGGCCTCATGGGCCATGCCGTTTTCTCCTACACTGAAGTTTTGACTCACTGCTTTCAGCAAGGTTTCTTGCCATGGGCAAGGAGGGGTTCTGACTTGTGCATCAGGTTTCCCCCTGTGCAGGGATTGGAGATAAGGTCTAGGTTCCGATGACTGAAAACCCAGGTTGGGAATGGATGGTAGCCTAAGGCAGTGGCAGGTCCAATGTGCTGGGTGTGCAGCCAGCTGTGTCGGTGTCTGTTGGAATGTCTGGACTCAGGCTATTTGCGACAGAGCATCAGTGTTTAAGGTAGCCTATGCAATTGGGGTGTTGACGAGGGCCAAGCAGTTTGATCCTCATTTGGCGTTTCTGGGCAGCACCATAGACAATGTTTTTCTTATGGGAGGCAGGCAGAGTGCTTCATTGTGGCCCCAGAATTCCCATTAGGACAATTGAGACCTGTTGTTTGGCTCCAGGCAAAAGATTCTGAGCAGGGTTCTAAGGATGGATGGCTGGGTAGCCCACCTCGCATTCCAATTTTCTCCTAGCAACAAGACAGGTTAGGTCTGCTGGATATGGGGGAGCAACCTAGGAGGATGTGTTGACATGTACTCTCCTGGGGATGGGTCCTAATGTGCTTTTGTGTGTATGGAGACCTTGGAATGAAGCGGTGGCACTGGGACCCTGAAGGGTCTCCTAAATAGAGGCTTTGACAAAGCTCCAATGTGCCAGTTTCCCATGTGTAGATGAGACGTTTTCTGATGGGTGAGTCAAGAAAAAGGCATTTTTGGTTTTGAAATCCAGGCGTCTGAGGAGAGTTGCCTGGAAACCAAAGCAATGGATCTGATTAGTGCCTAGGGGCCTGTTCTTTCCTTTTTACCTCTGTGGACATCTGTCTATGGGTCTGAGTGCAGGTAGGTGCTCAGATGGGCTCAGATTGCCCCTTTTTGTCCTGGGAAGCCACCACTATTGAGATGGATCAGGGACTTTGGAGGTTTATCCTATTAGAAGGGTTGTGGCCATTGGAATGGGCACCCACAATTCCCTTGGAGAGAACAAGTACAGTCCTCAGTTTAATCTCCAGGGGCCTGAGCCTGTAAGTTGTGTAGGCCAGGGCTGTTTGGACAGTTGTCTGAAAACACAAACTCGGCTTATGTTTCGGGTCATAGGTAGGGCAGGACTTATCTACAAACCATGAGGAGAACTCTTCGAGATTTGAAAAAAGGGCGAGTGTGAGGCTCTTGCTCAAGTTTTTGTCTCTGGATATCGTGTCACTCATGGTCTGAAATTTCTGGGTGACTTCATGGGAAATGGACGAGTCTTACTCTCTGGTGGTTTGTCCCCGTCCAAAGAGTATGAGGTCATTCTGTGGGATGGCAGAAGTCCGTTTTTTTGTTGTTGTTGTTTTCTTTTTTAACCTCAGGTGTCCCACCAAATGAGGGATTCCAGAGTAGAGCCCTGGGGAGGGGCGACTGGACAATCAGAAATCTGGTTAAAATTGGGGCCTAGGGACATGTCAAGACCATTATGTTATCTAATGGTCCAGCCACTGAGAGGACTTACTAGAGGACAGGACTCATGCTGAGGGTTACAATGCGTGTTTATGCCATCGTCGCACTCAATAATGGGCGAGGCCTCAGGGTGAATGCTGGTTTCTCCTACACTGAACGTTGGACAACGTGCCAACCACAAGGTTTCTTGCCATTGGTAAGAAGGAGTTCTGATTTCTGCATCACACTCAACCCTGGGCCGTGATTGTAGATAAGGTCTCGGTTCTGAAGCCTGAAAACTAAGGTAGGGAAGAGATGATGACCTAAGGCCATGGCGGGTCTTATGTGCTCAGAGTGCGGTCAGCTTTCTGGGTGTTGGTCAGTAGGTCTGGGCTCAGGTTGTGTCCGACAGTGCATTAGTGCCCAGGTTAGACTATATAATTTGGGTAAAGTCGAGTGCTGTGTAGGTTTATCCTCATTTAAGGTGCCTGGGCAGCTCATTAGGCAATAATTTTTTTTTAGAGAGCAGGCAGAGTGCTGCATTGTGGGTCCGGAATTGCCAAACTTGAGAGCTTCGGGACCAGGAGTGTGAGGACGGAAGTCTACGAAGACAAGCTAGTCTTGCGTTTCAGGCGAGGGCACGGCAGGTACCTCCTGCAGATCTGAACCAATATCTCATGCATCTGAAGTCAGGGGGAGGATCAGACGTTGGCTCAGTTTGGAGTCTCCGTGCATGACGCCCGCTTCATGAAGGTACGGGAATCTCGAGGCCATTGAGGTTTTCCCACGTTGGGAGTTGTGGGATGCCCCCTTCAAGGATTCCTTCTGCACGACAATTGAGACCTGATGGATAGCTCTAGGACATCCCATATGAAATGACTCCAGAGCACCGTTCGAGGATGGATGCCTGGGAAGCCCACCTCGCATTCCAATTGTCTCCTAGCAACAATACAGTTTAGATCTGATGGCTCTGCGGGAGCAACCGGGGTGGCCGAGTTGAAATGGACTTTCCTGAGGATGGGTCCTAATGTGTTTTTGTGTCCATGAGGGCCTTGGAATGAGTCGGTGGCACCAGGACCTTGAAGTACTCTCCTAAGCTTTTGACATAGCTCCAATGCACAGGTTTCCTTGTGGAGACGAGATGAGTTCTGATGGGTGCCTCAGGAAAACCCCTATGCTCGTATTGGAATCAGGCTTTTGAGGAGACATGCCTGTAAACCAAGACAAGGGATCCTATTATGGCCTAAGGTCCTGTCTGGTTCAATCTTCTTCTCTGGGGACATCCATCTACGGTATGAGTGGAGGTATATTATCAGCTGGTGTCAGATAGCCCTTGTTTGTTCCGGTCGATCTACACTATTGGGATGGCCTCAGGGACTTTGGAGGTTTCTCCTAATTTGTACGATTTTGGACCATGGAATGGGCAGAATTCCCATGGATTGGTAGGCACAGTCCTAATGTGTGGCTCCAGGGTACCCAGCCTGGAGAGTGTGTGGCCCAGGACTTTGAGGACTGAAGTCTGAACACACAAACTCAGCTTAGGTTTGGGGACGTAGGTATGGCAGGCCCGATCTACAAACCATGAGAAGAACTCTTCAGGATATGAAGAAAGTGCGAGTCTGAGGCGATTGCTCAGGCTTTTGTCTCTGGATTATGTATCAGCGATGGCCGTTAAATGTCGGGGAGGCCTCATGGGCCATGGACGAATCTTCCTCTCTGAGGATTTGCCCCGATTCCCAAACGATTTTCGTCAATCCGTGGGATGGAAGGAATCCTTTCAGTATTGTTTCCTAAGGTGTCCCACCAAAAGAAGAATTCCAAAGCAAAGCCGTGGGGAAGACTGAAGGGACAACCAGAACTGTGGTTGAAAATTGGGGCCTAGGGGCATGGCAAGCCCAATATGCTATCTCCTCATTCTGCCACTGAGTGGCCTTACTTGGGGACTGGGCTCAGGCTGAGGGTCACAATGTGTGTTTGTGACCAATGTGGCCCAAGAGCATGGGCGGGGCCTCATGGGCCACACTGGCTTCAACTACACTGAAGTTTGGCCAACATGCCAACCACAAGGTTTCTTGCCATGGGGAAGGAGTTCTGATTTCTGCATCACGTTCAAACCTGGGCAGTGATTGGAGATAAGGTCTAGATTCTGAAGCCTGTAAACCGAGGTTGGGAAGAGATGACAACCTAAGGCGATGGCGGCTCGATGTTCTCAGTGTGCTGCCAGCTGTCTAGGTGGGCCAGGAGGTCCAGGCTCAGGCTGTGTCAGAAAGGGCATTAGTGCCCTGGTCAGCCTATGAATTTGGGGTACAGCCAAGGTAGGTGCAGGTTGATCCTCACTTGGGGTTACTGGGTAGCCCCAGAGGGCAATGCTTTTCTTCTGGAGGGCAGGCAGAGTGCTGCATTGTAGTTCTGAATTACCAAACTGGAGGGCTTGTGGGCCAGTAGTCTGAGGACAGAATTCTGAGAACACAAGTAGGCTTAGGTTTCTGGGTGAGGCCATGGCAGGCACAATCTACAGACCTGAATCGAGATCTCGTGCATCTGAAGTCAGGGCGAGGATCAGACGATCGTTCGGGTTGGAGTTTCTGTCCATGATGGCCCCTTCATGAAGGAGGAGCATCACGAGGCCATGGGGGTTTTCCCACGATGGGATTTGTGAGAAGCTCCAAACTGCAAAGTGTCTTCTGCAGGACAATTGAGACCTGTTGTTTGGCTCCAGGCCAATGATTCTGAGCAGGGTTCTAAGGATGGATGGCTGGGTAGCCCACCTCGCATTCCAATTGTCTCCTAGCAACAAGACAGGTTAGATTTGCTTGATCTGGGGGATCAACCGAGGAGGCTGAGTTGAAATGGACTCTCCTGGGGATGGGTCCTAAGGTGCTTTTGTGTGTATGGAGACCTTGGAATGAAGCGGTGGCACTGGGGCCCTGAAGGGCTCTCCTAAACAGAGGCTTTGACACAGCTCCAACGTGCAAGTTTCCCATGTGTAGATGAGATGTTTTCTGAATGGTGAGTCAGAAAAATCCATTGCTGGTTTTGAAATCCAGGTGTCTGAGGAGAGATGCCTGGAAATCAAAGCAATGGATCTGATTAGTTCCTAGGTGCCTGTTCTTTCCTCTTTACCTCTGGGGACAACTGTCTATGGGTCTGAGTGCAGGTAGGTGCACAGATGGGCTCAGATAGCCCCTTTTTGTCCTGGGAAGCCAGCACAAGTGAGATGGATCAGGGAATTTGGAGGTTTATCCTATTAGAAGGGTTGTGGCCATTGGAATGGGCACACACAATTCCCTTGGAGAGGGCAAGTACAGTCCTCAGGTTTGGCTCCAGGGGCCTGAGCCTGTAGGTTGTGTAGGCCAGGGCTGTTTGGACTGTTGTCTGAAAACACAACCTCAGCTTATGTTTCGGGTCATAGGAATGGCTGGACTGATCTACAAACCATGAGGAGAACTCTTTGAGATTTGAAAAAAGGGCGAGTGTGAGGCTCTTGCTCAAGTTTTTGTCTCTGGATATCGTGTCACTCATGGTCGTGAAATTTCTGGGTGACATCATGGGAAATGGACGAGTCTTACTTTCTGGTGGTTTGGCCCCGTCCAAAGAGTTTGAGGTCATTCTGTGGGATGGCAGAAGTCCGTTTTTTTGTTGTTGTTGTTTTCTTTTTTAACCTCAGGTGTCCCACCAAATGAGGGATTCCAGAGTAGAGCCCTGGGGAGGGGCGACTGGACAATCAGAAATCTGGTTAAAATTGGGGCCTAGGGACATGTCAAGACCATTATGTTATCTAATGGTCCAGCCACTGAGAGGTCTTACTAGAGGACAGGACTCATGCTGAGGGTCACAATGCGTGTTTATGCCCTCGTTGCACTCAAGAATGGGCGAGGCCTCAGGGTGAATGCTGGTTTCTCCTACACTGAACGTTGGACAACGTGCCAACCACAAGGTTTCTTGCCATGGGTAAGGAGGAGTTCTGATTTCTGCATTACACTCACGCTTGGACAGTGATTGGAAATAAGGTCTCGGTTCTGAAGCCTGAAAACTGAGATAGGGAAGAGATGATAACCTAAGGCCATGGCGGGTCTTAATGTGCTCAGGGTGCGGTCAGCTTTCTGGGTGTTGGTCAGGATATCCGGGCTCAGGTTTTGTCCGACAGTGCATTAGTGCCCAGGTTAGACTATATAATTTGGGTAAAGTCGAGTGCTGTGTAGGTTTATCCTCATTTAAGGTGCCTGGGCAGCTCATTAGGCAATAATTTTTTTTTTAGACATCAGGCAGAGTGCTGCATTGTGGGTCCTGAATTGCCAAAGTTGAGGGCTTCGGGACCAGGAGTGTGAGGACGGAAGTCTAAGAAGACAAGCTAGTCTTGTGTTTCAGGGCGAGGGCACGGCAGGTACCTCCTATAGATCTGAACCAATATCTTATGCATCTGAAGTCAGGTCGAGGATCAGACGTTGGCTCAGTTTGGAGTTTCCGTGCATGACGGCCGCTTCATGAAGGGAGCGGAATCACGAGGCCATTGAGGTTTTCCCACGTTGGGAGTTGAGGGATGCCCCCTTCAAGGATTCCTTCTGCCAGACAATTGAGACCTGTTGGACAGCTCCAGTACATCCCATATGGAATGACTCCAGAGCACCGTTCGAGGATGGATGCCTTGGAAGCCCGCCTTGCATTCCAATTGTCTCCTAGCAACAAGACAGTTTAGATCTGATGGCTCTGTGGGAGCAACCGGGGTGGCCGAGTTGAAATGGACTTTCCTGAGGATGGGTCCTAATGTGTTTTTGTGTCCATGAGGGCCTTGGAATGAGTCGGTGGCACCAGGACCTTGAAGTACTCTCCTAAGCTTTTGACATAGCTCCCATGCACAGGTTTCCTTGTGGAGACGAGATGAGTTCTGATGGGTGCCTCAGGAAAACCCCTATGCTCGTATTGGAATCAGGCTTTTGAGGAGACATGCCTGTAAACCAAGACAAGGGATCCTATTATGGCCTAGGGTCCTTTCTGGTTCAATCTTCTTCTCTGGGGACATCCATCTACGGTATGAGTGGAGGTATATTATCAGCTGGTGTCAGATAGCCCTTGTTAGTTCCGGTCGATCTACACTATTGGGATGGCCTCAGGGACTTTGGAGGTTTCTCCTAATTTGTACGATTTTGGACCATGGAATGGGCAGAATTCCCATGGATTGGTAGGCACAGTCCTAATGTGTGGCTCCAGGGTACCCAGCCTGGAGAGTGTGTGGCCCAGGACTTTGAGGACTGAAGTCTGAACACACAAACTCAGCTTAGGTTTGGGGACGTAGGTATGGCAGGCCCGATCTACAAACCATGAGAAGAACTCTTCAGGATATGAAGAAAGTGCGAGTCTGAGGCGCTTGCTCAGGCTTTTGTCTCTGGATTATGTATCAGCGATGGCCGTTAAATGTCGGGGAGGCCTCATGGGCCATGGACGAATCTTCCTCTCTGAGGATTTGCCCCGATTCCCAAACGATTTTCGTCAATCCGTGGGATGGAAGGACTCCTTTCAGTATTGTTTTCTAAGGTGTCCCACCAAAAGAAGAATTCCAAAGCAAAGCCGTGGGGAAGACTGAAGGGACAACCAGAACTGTGGTTGAAAATTGGGGCCTAGGGGCATGGCAAGCCCAATATGCTATCTCCTCATTCTGCCACTGAGTGGCCTTACTTGGAGACTGGGCTCAGGCTGAGGGTCACAATGTGTGTTTGTGACCAATGTGGCCCAAGAGCATGGGCGGGGCCTCATGGGCCACACTGGCTTCAACTACACTGAAGGTTGGACAACATGCCAACCACAAGGTTTCTTGCCATGGGGAAGGAGTTCTGATTTCTGCATCACGTTCAACCCTGGGCAGTGATTGGAGATAAGGTCTAGATTCTGAAGCCTGAAAACCGAGGTTGGGAAGAGATGACAACCTAAGGCGATGGCGGCTCGATGTTCTCAGTGTGCTGCCAGCTGTCTAGGTGGGCCAGGAGGTCCAGGCTCAGGCTGTGTCAGAAAGGGCATTAGTGCCCTGGTCAGCCTATGAATTTGGGGTACAGCCAAGGTAGGTGCAGGTTGATCCTCACTTGGGGTTACTGGGTAGCCCCAGAGGGCAATGCTTTTCTTCTGGAGGGCAGGCAGAGTGCTGCATTGTAGTTCTGGATTACCAAACTGGAGGGCTTGTGGGCCAGTAGTCTGAGGACAGAATTCTGAGAACAC